>NC_074697.1:43206921-43376236 GCF_029448725.1 Salvelinus fontinalis | reverse complement strand
TAATCGGTCCGTTTCCTTCTGGGTTCTCAATGTGTCCTTCCTTCCAGTCAATGGTCAACAATAGGTCAATTTGTCTTTGATTTCAACTAACAGCTTGCCTACTCTAAGTGATTCATAACCCAATAACTTACTTCCCTGTGAGCCCACCCGTTTCCTCATTGAACAATGCTGAATTGATAGACAACATCGAGCAGTAACAAATGAACTCTGACTTCAATACAGATCTGTGGCTTTGTGGTCATGCTATACAAAAGGTTCAAGGAGTTATGCCTAAGGTTTACAATGTACTCAAGGGATCAACACAGTCAAAACAGTCTGTGTACGTGCAACTTGCCTGGTTTACTTTGCAGAACCTAGGTGGTCTCGTGTTGCCCGAGAGGTTATGTGAGAGTGAGCGAGAGAGACGGACAGTCAGAGGGAGAGAGAGACAAAGAGAGGACAGACTAAAAGAGAATGGTCCTCTGTTGAGAACAGAAGCCGGTTGTAATCCATGATGACCCCCACCGTGACCCCTGGCCCTCTCATCACACTACTGTTTTCCAACTTCAGAACAAGGCAGTAATGCAAATGGAGAACTTTCTATTGGTTTCAAAGTTCGCCTCCGTTAATGAGCCCCGCCAAACCAAAATATCTTCTGAATAAGACGTTGATATGTCAGCAATAGATAACAAAATGCTTTTCCACAGTACAGTACGTGTCACCATGAACTGTTCGTGTTATTGCCACCCAACTGTGATAAAAAGTTCCGACACTGAAATAAAGAGTCTGAACGGAGGGAGACAGAGAGAGTGAGGTGAGGGATGCAGAGCGAGAGAGAGTGTGAAGGAAAAGAGGGAAAAGAGGAATTTGAATCGTCTCTACAGCAATGACAGTATAGCATAGTCTGTACAAAATTGTCTGGGATTGGTTAAATATTATCCAGACTGGCGCTGCTGAACTAACGTTACCCTCAGGCCTCTATAGTTGTGTGGAGTGATTTATTACGTTTGCTTTAGTGTCCCAATAACTAACCTTGATTATCTCACAATCACTATCTTTAAATCTTAGTGCAAGCTCAATCAAAATGGACATTGACCATCCTCTTACCGAAGATAATTTTTATCAAAGTTCTCTCCTGACCTGGCTTCTGTTAAACTGACACGCCAAACTTCATGAGGTTCTACAGCCATTGTTCACTCTCAACACTGTCATTTAGAAATAAAATAAAGCCTGCACAAGCAATGGTGCCCCCACATAATTGAATTACACTAAAATGCACAATAATGTACAGCCTGGTCTCATAGACTAGACGTAACATAGTACATGTAAATCCGAGACGTTCAAATTAGTATGATATGTTACGTTTGGTATGGTTACATGAGACAGAAGGTTACTTAATGCAAAAACAAAAGTAGGGTGGTTGGACGGGGTGAATGGGTAGGTGTATAAGTAAACATCTAACAACCCAAATGTTTTGTGTTCAAATCTCATCAAGGACAACTTTAGCATTTTAGCTAAATACCACTTTTAGCTACTTTGAAACTAACCCTTTCCCTAAAGCCTAACCTTAACCATTTAACCTAACTCCTAACGCTAACATTAACCCTAACCTTAACATTAAACCCTAACCCCTAGCCTAGCTAACATTAGCCACCTAGCTAAAGTTAGCATTAGCCACCTAGCTAATGTCAGCCACACAAATTGGAATACGGAACATATCATACATTTTGTAAATTCGTAACGTTTTATATTAATTGAAATTCATAAAATATTGTACGAATTGCAAATCGTAACATATCATACGAATTGTAATTTGTAACATATCGTACGAAATGGATGTACCATATGTACCATACGAAACGTAACATATCACAATAATTGGAGTACCCTGGATTTCATTTTACTATGTTACGTCTACCCCTGAGTCCAGGTTGCAATACACAACAACACACAACACAACATTGCTTATTGAACCCCATAGAGTCTATTGACGTACCGGTGCATCAATCTAAGTAACATAATAAACAATTCCCATCAAAATCTGTCAGTTTACGTTAGAAATATCTGCAATCTGTGGCAGCCTTCTGCATTTGCGTGGAAGGTGCCTGAGCTACAGAGGTGTTTGTCAGACCATGAGGCATCCCCAAAAATGTGTCTTCTAACAAAAACATATGTAGTGTCCGAATGTTTTGGCCTACAGATTATCATGTCCATTCTATGGAAAGGTGGGACTGTCAATAACACGACCCCCACAAGTGTGAAGGTAACCGATACTATCTTTAAAAAATCTATGGAAGTATGAAGGGAATTCTGTGCCTACCCCCCTTATATATATATATATAAATATTTGCATACCTACAATTCAAAATCAAATAGCTAAATGATCCATGGCATGACCATCTTAAAACAAGATGGTCATTTCACGGCTTAGAATCTAAAGAATTAAATTGTGTCACTCACATGAGGTTAACCAGTTACTATTGCCTGTCGGTCTTTCACCCTGAGTCCTAATCAGGTGGTCTCTGGTTGTTGGAGTCAGTGTTCGCCTGGTGGTCTTCAGGGGTCCACCTGGATCCTTATAGTAAGACTGCAGAGGTAGAAGTGAGCTTTGAATATGCTTGCACTTCTCTCCACCTTCTCAGTCCCTTTGACTACAATGTTCAATATAACGTTTTACGTGCCAGAACCTACCCTCTCTTCCTGCTTCCCTCTCTCTCTCATTGTTTGTGTTGCTCAAGCCGGCCTACCTAGGGAGCAACCTTCCTTTAATGCGATCCCACCTCTCTCTCACTCTCTCTGTTTTTTTAAGTTTTTTTTTTTAGCTTGGATGGTTGAGAATGAGTCCAGGGAAACATATTCAGACTTGTTTCTGGTCAGTGTGTTGTGTGTCCCTCACTCTCACGTTACACACCACCTCTGTCTGTGTGCTGGAGGTATTGGATAGAAGGAAACAGTTCAGGGAAAATACTGCTCTGTGATGACGATTTCAAACGGAATCGGATTGATAACATTGTAAGTTGTCTAACTTCGAGGTTAAAATAGATAACAGGCAGGTCATGCATGAAGATTTTTCGTCGCCACCTCAAGGTATCCCCTCTATACGCACCGGTGTCGGTGCATGTAGAAAACAGTCAGACCCCTAACCCGATGCCAACACTTTTGATCAGTAACTATGGGCTCAGAGATGGGAACATTGTCTCAATAGTCTCATTCAACAGTTATCAGTTCTGTGTAAATGCTGTGTGTCTACAGTGCCTTGTCTTTTTACACATGTTGTTGTGTTACAGACAGAATTTAAAATGTATTCAATTTGGATTTTTTTGTCACTGGCATAAATACAATACTGCACAATGTCAAAGTGGAATTCTGCCCCCCTCCCCCCCGAAATGTCTAGAGTCAATAAGTATTCAACCCCGTTGTTATGAAGCCTTAATAAGTGCAGGAGTAAACATTTGCTTGACAAGCCACGTGATAAGTTGCATGGTGTCACACCGTGATCTGTTAGAACTGTCTGGTACTTACCTCCACCCCCCTCCAGGTGTCGCCCATTTTCCCCATTATCCACTGTGCATTTATACCTGTGTTCTCTGTTGGTCTGTCGCCAATTTGTCTTGTCTCATCAAGTCTACCAGCAGTTTTCCCCTACTCCTGTTTTCATCTCTAGTTCCTGTTTTCTAGTTTTCCCAGTTTTGACCATTTTCCCTGCCCTGAGCCTGCCATTCTGCACCATTGTGACACTGCCCTGGATTACTGACCTCTGTCTGAGGTTAAAAAAAAGAAGGAAAAAAAGACATTGAATGTCCCTTTGACCATGGTGACATTATTAATTACACTTTGGATGGTGTATCAACACACCCAGTCACTACAAAGATACAGGCGTCCTTCCTAACTCAGTTGCCGGAAAGGAAGGAAACAGCTCAGGGATTTTACCATGGCGACCTTAAAACAGTTGCAGAGTATAATGGCTGTGATAGTAGAAAACTGAGGATCAAAAAAATGTTTTTTTACTCCACATGTATGGAGTAAAAAATACATTATTTTCTTAAAGATACCTTAATTGCAGTGGTGGAAAAAGTACCCAATTGCCATACTTGAGTAAAAGTAAAGATACCTTAATAGAAAATTACTCAAGTAAAAGTGAAACGTCTCCCAGTAAAATAATAGAGTAAAAGTCTAAAAGTATTCAGTTTTAAATATACTCAAGTATCAAAAGTAAATGGAATTTCTAATATACTTAAGTATCAAAAGTAAAAGCATAAATCATTTCAAATTCCTTATATTCAGCAAACCAGACGGCACAATTTTCACGCTACAAAACTCAGACATAATTTACAATCAAAGCATTTGTTTTTAGTGAGTCCGGTAGATCAGAGGCAGTAGGATGACCAGCGATGTTCTCTTGATAAGTGTGTGAATGGGTGCATTTTTCTGTCCTGCTAAGCATTCAAAAGCACAAAAAAAATATATGGAGTAAAAAATACATTAATTTATTTTTGAATGTAATGGAGTAAAAGTTGTCAAAAATATAAATAGTGAAGTAAAGTACAGATACCCAAACAAACTACTTAGGTAGTACTTTAAAGTATTGTTACCTAAGTACTTCACACCACTGCCTAATTGACAGAGTGAAAAGAAGGAAGCCTATACAGAATAAAACACATTCCAAAACATGTATCCTGTTTGCAACAAGGCAATAAAGTAATACTGCAAAAAAGGTAAAAAAGCAATTCACTTTTTGTCCTCATTACAAAGTGCAAATCCAATACAACACATTACTGAGTACCACTCTCCATATTTTCAAGCATAGTGGTGGCTGCATCATGTTATGGGTATTGTTGTAATTGTCAAAGACTGGGGAGTTTTTTCAGGATAAAAAAGAAACATAATGGAGCTAAGCACAGAAACCCTGGTTGTGTCTACATTTCGCCATCACTGGGAGAATAATTCACCTTTCAGCAGGACAATAACCTAAAACACAAGGCCAAATCTACACTGTAGTTGCTTACCAAGAAGGCAGTAAAAGTTCCTCAATGACCGAGTTACAGTTTTGACATGAATCGTCAACTACCAATTTGACACTGCTTGAAGAATTTTGAAAGGAATAATGGACAAATGTTTCACAATCCAGTTGTGGGAAGCTCTTAGAGGATTACCCAGAAAGACTCACAACTGTAATTGCTGACTCAGTGGTGTGAATACTTATATACTTCTGTATTACATTTTCAATACATTTGTAAAACAAATTGTCCTAAAAACATGTTTCACTTTGTCATTATGAGGATTTGTGTGTAGATGGGTGAGAAAGGAAAAAATATGTAATCCCTTTTTGAATTCAGACTGTAACACAACAAAATGTGGAATAAGTCAAGGATCATGAATACTTTCTCAAGGTACTGAATATCTCCTGGGCACTGAATGAGCTTGGGGCTTTCTGTGTAATCTATATTGTGTGTCTTTTGTGGTTGACGGGAACCAGTTTATTGAAATCATTCATTACACGGCCTAGGTTTCGTGTGTCTTTTAACCCACCTTTCTCCATTATTATTGTATGTCATACTTATCACATTGTCTTACCAAAACGTCTCCTTCCTGGTGTGAGGTAAATCACTACTCTCCCTTACTGGCAGCCGTGCCTATCTTACCCAGAAACGAGCCAGAAGAGGAAATGCACCGATGATTAGCATGTAGCCTAAGTGTCTTCCTGAGGGGAACCGTTGCCTCATTCTCAAGCGCATCTCTTCACCCTTCTATCCCTCTTCTTTCTATATCTATCCTCCCACCGTGCTCAACTGAGCAGCTCTTATTTGCAGAGGCAGCTGTTATGAACAGTGGTTGCAAAGGATAATACAGCTCCACAAAGGCAATAAACATGAAAGACTATGAATTCATTTTCAACTCTTTCCAATGGTGTTGTGCAAGGATTACTCAATCGTTTGGGCCATGCTCAAGGAAGGATGTGATGATCACACAGCATTGGGGATAGTTCTCGAAAGCTTCATGGGTTTGGTGAGTCGGGGTTTGTGACACAAAGGTTCCGCGGAGACAACTCAGACAGGAGGAAAGAAGACAGGAAGTTAACGGAGAGAGGACTTTTGGGTTGAATTGTTTGGGTACAAAATAAAAAATAATAAAAAAGCTCATAAACACTTGTATGAAAAGTACCTGAGAGCCCCAAAATGCATGTGTGTAGGTGTTCAGCATAGGAACTTGGTAATGAGGGATTAAAGCCCTCTCCTCTTTGGGAAAACCTTCTTACATTACATGGGTATGAGGGTAATCTCTCCTTTCTCCCCTTCGTGGGTTTGAAAGGAAATGACAGGTATGTTGAAACTCCCTCTAGCCCAGGCCTACGCCAATGCAATGCTTTCAACTGTGTGGAGCCTAGTGAACAAGTGCACACTTCAGGATGAAGGAGACATTATTGAGACGCAACAATGGAAATTCCAACATCAAAATCACGGATGCACAACGTGCAGTATCACAGTCAGCCAGCAGGCGTCTCCCTTACGTGGACTGTGAGTAAGGTGGCAGGCACACAGCTGTGTGTCAAGCCTACCATTGAAGCCTCTTGTCAACAGAGTGTGAAATTAACCAACCGCAATGCTGCTCCGCCCTTAAGACAAATAGTATTTGTGAAGAGGATGTCACTATGTTAAGAGAATACATGCACGGGGAATTTTCAAGGCACGTTGTAATGTTCAAATTAGAATAGGTAAGGTGTTTCTAGCCTGAGTCTGAAGGCTACTCACAGCTTCTAAGATGGCTGCAAAGCTTTTGCCATGTCAATACATCTGTTTCAGTGATACATTTGTGGTGCTCCATTTAAACATTTTTAAAATAAATGTGTTTAAATGACCGCTAAAAGTGACCTGAACTTTTATAATAAGATAATGAATGCCAGAGGCATTGCTTACCCGTTCACTCTGTCCCAAGTGCGAGAGTGAGAGAGAGGACACAGAGAAGAATTTAGAGAGAATGTCTGAATGTGGCGCTAAATAAACATGGTGAGGATCAGGTGATTCAATGTCACAGGGAATAAACGGCGAAAAGAATAAAGATGGACCAGTTTCCAGAGGGATCCTAGCTACGAGGAGCTGGGAACGTATTGAAATACACATGACAGAACATTAGAGATGGGGTGGGCATTCTATGTTGTTTTTCTATGTTTTGTTCTAGTCGTTATATTTCTATGTGTTTGGCCTAGTATGGTTCTCAATCAGAGGCAGGTGTCGATCGTTGTCTCTGATTGAGAATCATACTTAGGTAGCCTGTTTTCCCACTATGGGTTGTGGGTAGTTATTTTCTGTTTAGTGTTTTTGTTTGCACCTTACAGAACTGTTTGTACCACGCTGCACTTTGGTCCTCTTCTCCTTCCACCAACGACAACTGTTACAGAGGGGGACATCTAAAATGAAAGCCTAGCAATTCAGCAATGGAGAAGAAGAATCGAAGCCACTAGCTTCTACTAAAGGAACATAAGGGTTCAAATGTTGACTGTGGTTTACTTCCTGTTCACTTCCTGTACTACAGTATGTAGCCTAAAGTGCCCAGTATATTCAACATAATTTTTTGCTACTCTTAAAATTTAAGTACGTTGTTTTCTTAAACTGTTGGATACTGTTGGTGATTTCCTGGATTTGAGTCGCCAGCTCCACAGATGTTTAGTAATACCTGAGAGAACTTCCACAGCACGCGCCTTTGGCACTTATACTGAGCGAATTCAGATTGTTGGCTAATTGTTCTTTATCACTCGAGCACGGAAGCTTGAACTCTGTATGCCAGGTTTCAAACATAAACAGGTACATAAACAGGTACATAAACAGGTACACAAACAGGTACATGAACAGGTACACAAACACTTAGCTTCCGTCAGCTGATGTAACTCCTCTGTAACTCTAGCTAATGTAACTCCTCATGTAAAAGTCAATCGGGGAAACATTGAGGGACTCCTGGGGTGTACAGTGAGTCAACACTGTTAGTGAAGTGTAACTCAGAGTGCGTCTTCGAGTCCTTCCCCATCTAGAGTTGTTGATGTGGAGATAAGATATTTGTTGGGTGGTTAATGTATTACCTGTCCAGTGTTTCTCCTTTCAGACACTGATGGGAGCTACGAAGTTTGTTGTGTTTGGGTGTCAATTTGCTGGTCTTCCCAACCAACTAATTCCAACCAGATTTAAATGAGACTTGGCTGTGTGTGTGTGTGTGTGTGTGTGTGTGTGCATGCTCAGCATTTAGCAAATTATTGATTTACCCATTCATGTTCATCAGACAGCTAGTACTACATCAATAAGAAAGCAGTTGAAGATTTGGGTGGTCAGGAAAAAATGGTCCATGACCTCGAATTGACCTTGTGATCGGTAGTGTGTGAGTAAGCAATAATGTACTGTTACTGACTGTAACTTTAACCTCCTTCGCAAGATTTTTTGGCTCTGACCATCTCCACAAGCATGTCACGACCATGTGGGATTTACCATATAATTTCTCTCTCTCTCTCTCCAGAGCATCACTGAAAGACAAAGTGGTTACATAAGTGTGTTGACAACCAGTTTACTAATGGGGATGGTAATGGTGTTAAATCGTTCCTCTACAGAACGGCACTCCCTTTGTGTGAGCGTTTGTGTGAGAGCTGTGTTGTTTATTACATTATCAGATGTGTGTGTCCACAGGACGGTAGACCTAAAGAAGTCTCCCCCTCCCTTCTCCATCAGCGGCTGTATGAAGTTGAGGACCTGCATCACACAGGAGAACATCTCTGTTGATTACAGTCTCCCGCTTTCTTTCTCTCTCACTCTCTTGCTCGCCGATATTGATCTGACAGTCGTGTGTTTGAATATAAAACGGTGTCTCCTGTGAATATACTGCAGAATGTCTCTGTAGAGGGGGCAGCAGTAGCCTTGAGGTTAGAGAAGCGGGCCAGCGACTGGAGCATTTGCCGGTTCAAATCCCAGGGCTGACGGGGAGTGAGCTGGTAACAAGAGGGTTTCTGGCATCAATATCTCAGGTGCCACCTACCGCTAATGTTCCCTTGGAACTTAACCCCCTAACTCTTCATTGGGCGCTGCGCTGCGGTTGCCCTCTGCTCCAGTCTCTCTAGCCATATGCACATATATCAAGGGGTTGGATTTAAAAAAGAAGACGATAAATGTTCGTCTCGTGCGGAGCAATAAAGTTGACCTTAGACTTACATAGCATAACCTTTGTGTCTCTTGAGTGTGGCACTGTAATCTGATGCAGAGTAATGGAGGAGCGTGTGTTTTAAAGTATGACCCCTGGTACGCTCACATAAGATGGAGCATATCCGTTATCTCGATGTTCCTAATGCTCTCTCTCACTCATATCTCACCACACAAACCTCAAACAACCCACTCCCTGTTCCGGCCTACGTGAAACAGAGTTAAAACAAAACAGGGAGTTCATTTGAACTTTGTAGCAATACCACATTTTGTTTCCATCATAATACAAAAAACAAATAATAAATCAAACTACTATTCACCCGTCACGCTTTGTCATCTTTGGATGAAAAAATAAGTTTTGGGTTAGGGTGTCTCAATCGATAGTGGGAAAACATGGAGAAGTGTGAGACTAAGGGGTTGGTTGTGGAGGAAAGATTGATAATGACGAAAAAGAGGATGGCGCCTTAGCTGCTCGTCAACGAGCTAACCACAGAAAGTCCCGCATCTCCTTTCTTATAAGCTGGCGGTAACATTCCTCTAAAGTCTCATTTCAGGTCGGTTTGATCGTTTACGCTTCAGGTTCTTTGCCTTTGTTTGTCCCACGTATCTGTCTCTCGGATATGTGTTTCCATACCAGTTCTGTTTTGGTATCGAGCGTATTCGTTAATGACAGATAACACTCATTTGTAAATGCATGTGTGACTGTGTGTGGGTAAAGCAATTAACATGTTGACGATATTTCTTTGAAGTCTCGGTTCCTTGTGTTGTTGAAATTTGTTTGCAAATATTTCCCTCTCTGATATTAACTGGCTATCTTCCTCTAAAATCTTTTGGCCTGTCCCCTATGTGTGACAGAACAGAGATGGACTGGCTCAGAACATGTACAGAACTTCATGGAACACTGGATCCATATAAGTGATGATCGGTGTTAATATAGTCACAGTAGGCAGATCCTCAGTTTGCTCCGATGAACGAGATGGTCTCTGATATACAGCAACTTTGCAAGGAAAATATTGCACCACATGTCACCAATTCATTTACATACTCATGGCCTATCCCGATCCCATATGATGTATTTTCATCTGCGTATTTCCCCCTGCACCCTGCTGTTTTCTGTGAAACCTGTGGCGATCAGGAAACCTGACGGAGGGGTGGTGGGAGTTTCGAAGAACCTTATAAAATATAGAAAAGAAACTTGTGGGTTTATTCTTCATCTGTGGTTGAGCTCGTGTTGGAGCGATATCCCTGTGAGGGTGAGAGTTTCAGGCGGTGTTTACCATAACAGGTGACACCGCAGATATACGGGTGATATATCAGGTAATCTAAGGAGGAGATTATTTTTTATCTCTGCTCCCGTTTAGAGCAGACAATAGTTCCTCACCCTCGTTGCTGCTGTGCAGGTCACAGATAGCCCCGGTGGTTTGCCTATAGGCCCTATGGTTCACAGTATGTGGAAAAAAGTAAGAGAGAAATCATTCCATGTGTTTGATACATGTGAAATGACAGTCATTATTCAGCATGTGAAGACTACATTGATTCTGATCATGTCAAGTGTCTTTTTTTGGGGGGGGGGGGGTTGGCATGCTCTTGATTTTAGTGAGAAAGTGCAAATACCGGTACAATATTTTGATATTTTCTATTTCAATAAAACTAGGTTATAATGTGTAAATGGTATTGCATGAAACTGTATGTTGGTTAATGAATATAGCTGGAGTTGTCTGCTTATGAGTTGATAAGGTGTTCCCCTGATAGAAAAAAAGGTTATGAGTAGTGTTAGAGACTGAAAGAGGAAGTGGCTATCTATTTTGGCCACTGTCTAACTGCTAATCTAGTTCAGAATCTAGTTTGGGAAATCACTCATCAAGCTAAGAATATCCCCAGTATCACAATTGGCCCAGGGGCCGTGGTAGGCCGTCAATGTGAAAAATAATTTGTTCTTAACTGACTGGCCTAGTTAATTAAAATCCTTTTTTTATGATTAACCCCTTTCACATACTGTATGTCTGTTTAACCCCATTCACATACTGTATGTCTGTTTAACCCCATTCACATACTGTATGTCTGTTTAACCCCATTCACATACTGTATGTCTGTTTAACCCCATTCACATACTGTATGTCTGTTTAACCCCATTCACATACTGTATGTCTGTTTAACCCTATTCACATACTGTATGTCTGTTTAACCATATTCACATACTGTATGTCTGTTTAACCCCATTCACATACTGTATGTCTGTTTAACCCCATTCACATACTGTATGTCTGTTTAACCATATTCACATACTGTATGTCTGTTTAACCCCATTCACATACTGTATGTCTGTTTAACCCCATTCACATACTGTATGTCTGTTTAACCCCATTCACATACTGTATGTCTGCTTAACCCCATTCACATACTGTATGTCTGTTTAACCCCATTCACATACTGTATGTCTGTTTAACCCCATTCACATACTGTATGTCTGTTTAACCCCATTCACATACTGTATGTCTGTTTAACCCCATTCACATGCTGTATGTCTGTTTAACCCTATTCACATACTGTATGTCTGTTTAACCATATTCACATACTGTATGTCTGTTTAACCCCATTCACATACTGTATGTCTGTTTAACCCCATTCACATACTGTATGTCTGTTTAACCATATTCACATACTGTATGTCTGTTTAACCCCATTCACATACTGTATGTCTGTTTAACCCCATTCACATACTGTATGTCTGTTTAACCCCATTCACATACTGTATGTCTTTTTAACCCCATTCACATACTGTATGTCTGTTTAACCCTATTCACATACTGTATGTCTGTTTAACCCCATTCACATACTGTATGGCTGTTTAACCCCATTCACATACTGTATGTCTGTTTAACCCCATTCACATACTGTATGTCTGTTTAACCATATTCACATACTGTATGTCTGTTTAACCCCATTCACATACTGTATGTCTGTTTAACCCCATTCACATACTGTATGTCTGTTTAACCCCATTCACATACTGTATGTCTGTTTAACCATATTCACATACTGTATGTCTGTTTAACCCCATTCACATACTGTATGTCTGTTTAACCCCATTCACATACTGTATGTCTGTTTAACCCCATTCACATACTGTATGTCTGTTTAACCCCATTCACATACTGTATGTCTTTTTAACCCCATTCACATACTGTATGTCTGTTTAACCCCATTCACATACTGTATGTCTGTTTAACCATATTCACATACTGTATGTCTGTTTAACCATATTCACATACTGTATGTCTGTTTAACCCCATTCACATACTGTATGTCTGTTTAACCCCATTCACATACTGTATGTCTGTTTAACCATATTCACATACTGTATGTCTGTTTAACCCCATTCACATACTGTATGTCTGTTTAACCCCATTCACATACTGTATGTCTGTTTAACCCCATTCACATACTGTATGTCTGCTTAACCCCATTCACATACTGTATGTCTGTTTAACCCCATTCACATACTGTATGTCTGTTTAACCCCATTCACATACTGTATGTCTGTTTAACCCCATTCACATACTGTATGTCTGTTTAACCCCATTCACATGCTGTATGTCTGTTTAACCCTATTCACATACTGTATGTCTGTTTAACCATATTCACATACTGTATGTCTGTTTAACCCCATTCACATACTGTATGTCTGTTTAACCCCATTCACATACTGTATGTCTGTTTAACCATATTCACATACTGTATGTCTGTTTAACCCCATTCACATACTGTATGTCTGTTTAACCCCATTCACATACTGTATGTCTGTTTAACCCCATTCACATACTGTATGTCTGTTTAACCCCATTCACATACTGTATGTCTTTTTAACCCCATTCACATACTGTATGTCTGTTTAACCCTATTCACATACTGTATGTCTGTTTAACCCCATTCACATACTGTATGGCTGTTTAACCCCATTCACATACTGTATGTCTGTTTAACCCCATTCACATACTGTATGTCTGTTTAACCATATTCACATACTGTATGTCTGTTTAACCATATTCACATACTGTATGTCTGTTTAACCCCATTCACATACTGTATGTCTGTTTAACCCCATTCACATACTGTATGTCTGTTTAACCATATTCACATACTGTATGTCTGTTTAACCCCATTCACATACTGTATGTCTGTTTAACCCCATTCACATACTGTATGTCTGTTTAACCCCATTCACATACTGTATGTCTGTTTAACCCCATTCACATACTGTATGTCTGTTTAAAACAATTCACATAATGTATGTCTGTTTAACCCTATTCACACACTGTATGTCTGTTTAACCCCATTCACATACTGTATGTCTGTTTAACCCCATTCACATACTGTATGTCTGTTTAACCCCATTCACATACTGTATGTCTGTTTAAACCAATTCACAAACTGTATGTCTGTTTAACCCCATCCACATACTGTATGTCTGTTTGACCCCATTCACATACTGTATGTCTGTTTAACCCCATTCACATACTGTATGTCTGTTTAACCCCATTCACATACTGTATGTCTGTTTAACCCCATTCACATACTGTATGTCTGTTTAACCCCATTCACATACTGTATGTCTGTTAAACCCCATTCACATACTGTATGTCTGTTTAACCCCATTCACATACTGTATGTCTGTTTAACCCCATTCACATACTGTATGTCTGTTAAACCCCATTCACATACTGTATGTCTGTTAAACCCCATTCACATAGTGTATGTCTGTTAAACCCCATTCACATACTGTATGTCTGTTTAAACCTATTCACATACTCTATGAACGACATGGCTCTGGAGGAGATGGCTGCCTTATTACGGGCTCCCAACCAGTTGTGCTATTGTGTGTGTATTTGTGCGTTATTTGTAACTTATTTGATACAGAATGTTTCTGCCACTGTCTCTTGCGACCGAAAAGACCTTCTGGATATCATGACAGCGATTATTCACCTCGTACTGGACAAACATTTTTTTATTTAATGAGTCAGATGCAAATTTCAGACACCGGACAAGGCCCAAATCCCTGTCATTCGCATGAAGAAGAGACAGAGATATAGGGGACATAGGTCGGGGTGCCTTGTAAGGATCCGACGGCGAGTGAGTAATCCCCCTCTACCATCAGTCCTATTAGCCAACGTGCAATCGTTGGATAACAAAATGGATGAGCTCCAATCAAGACTATCCTACCAACGGGACATAAAAAACTGTAATATCTTATTTTTCACCGAGTTGTGGCTGAACGACTACATGGATAACATACAACTGGCTGGGTTTTACAAGCAAATGCTGAAGCAGGAAGTACCAGTGACTCGCTCAATAAGGAAATGGTCAGATGATGCAGATGCTAAGCTACAGGACCGTTTTTCTGACACAGACTGGAATCTGTTCTGGGATTCTTCCGTCACTGGCTTCATCAATAAGTGCATCGATGACGTCGTCCCCACAGTGACCGTACGTACATACCCCAACCAGAAGCCATGGATTACAGACAACATCCGCACTGAGCTAAAGGGTAGAGCTGCCGCTTTCAAGGAGCGGGACTCTAACCCAGACGCTTATAAGAAATCATGCTAACAGCATCAGCTGTTCCCGGACGACTGTGTGATCAAGTCTGTAATACCAACATGTTTCAAGCAGACCACAATTGTGAATAAAATACCATGTTTCTTCACTCTAGTTATCTCTGAGGAGTCACTTAAAGCAGTCACTGACATTGTCGTGACAAAGTGATGTGCGGCAGGACTGTTGAGCTGCTTTTCAAAACAGCAGACAGCTGTCGCCTGCTGGCTGCTGCTGTTTGGTGGGTTTGAGCAGGAGATTTGAGCAGGAGACGGAAAGCCCCCTTTCTGACACCCCTTCGCCCATTTCAACTGACAAGAAGCGTTTCACCACAAGTGAAAGAAGTGTGGGAGGAAAAAGGAGAGAAACAGTTCTGACTTGGTAGACGGGGTGGATTATAATGACAATGCAAATGTTATCATTATAAAGGACTCTCCGTGCTCTCTGTGAATACACGTTTTACAAGTTAGAATGTTCAGATATTTATCAATGTTGTTCGGACTTCTCTGATGGGTTATCTACAGAAAATGCACACATTTTACCACATAGCCCCCCACTATAAGAATCCAACATTGTGTGCACCATAAATGAGAGGGTTCTTTCTAACGGGTGGTTTATAGGTCAATTATTACTAATAACTGCAGCTACCGAAAGCCGAACAGAGTATCGTTTGGCCTGTAGTCCACTGACGTTAGCTGTGAAAATGTTATTAACGTGTTAATCTGAAGTAATGTTCTATTTTGTCTTGTGGTCTTTTTCTGAGTAAGGATCTGAAATTTGTATTTATTCATCTCAGTATGGAAAGATCATACATACAGTATGTGAATGGGGTTAAACAGACATACAGTATGTGAATGGGGTTAAACAGACATACAGTATGTGAATGGGGTTTAACAGACATACAGTATGTGAATGGGGTTAAACAGACATACACTATGTGAATGGGGTTTAACAGACATACAGTATGTGAATGGGGTTAAACTGTCACGTTCCTGACCTGTTTTCCTTTGTTTTGTATTCATTTTAGTTGGTCAGGGCGTGAGTTGGGTGGGTTTGTCTATGTTTGTATTTCTATGTGGGGTTTTGTGTTCGGCCTGGTATGATTCTCAATTAGAGACAGGTGTGTATTGTTTGTCTCTAATTGAGAGTCATACAAAGGCAGCCAGGGTTTCACTGGTGTTTTGTGGGTGTTTGTTCCTGTGTCCTCACAGGACAGTTGAAGGTTAGTCACGTTTGTTGTTTTGTAGTTTGTAGTGTCTTGTTTGCTGTTTTTTCATTAAAAGATGGCTTATTTCCCTCAATCCGCATCTTGGTCCTATCCATGCTCCTTCTCGTCTAAGGGGGAGAACAACAATGACTGCCTTTACATAAACAGACATACAGTATGTGAATGGGGTTTAACAGACATACAGTATGTGAATGGGGTTTAAACAGACATACAGTATGTGAATGGGGTTAAACAGACATACACTATGTGAATGGGGTTTAACAGACATACAGTATGTGAATGGGGTTAAACAGACATACAGTATGTGAATGGGGTTAAACAGACATACAGTATGTGAATAGGGTTAAACAGACATACACTATGTGAATGGGGTTTAACAGACATACAGTATGTGAATTGGTTTAAACAGACATACAGTGTGTGAATTGGGTTAAACAGACATACAGTATGTGAATGGGGTTAAACAGACATACAGTATGTGAATGGGGTTAAACAGACATACAGTATGTGAATGGGGTTAAACAGACATACAGTGTGTGAATGGGGTTAAACAGACATACAGTATGTGAATATGGTTAAACAGACATACAGTATGTGAATGGGGTTAAACAGACATACAGTATGTGAATGGGGTTAAACAGACATACAGTATGTGAATGGGGTTAAACAGACATACAGTATGTGAATGGGGTTAAACAGACATACAGTATGTGAATTGGTTTAAACAGACATACAGTGTGTGAATGGGGTTAAACAGACATACAGTATGTGAATTGGTTTAAACAGACATACAGTGTGTGAATGGGGTTAAACAGACATACAGTATGTGAATGGGGTTAAACAGACATACAGTATGTGAATGGGGTTAAACAGACATACAGTATGTGAATTGGTTTAAACAGACATACAGTGTGTGAATGGGGTTAAACAGACATACAGTATGTGAATGGGGTTAAACAGACATACAGTATGTGAATGGGGTTAAACAGACATACAGTATGTGAATGGGGTTAAACAGACATACAGTATGTGAATTGGTTTAAACAGACACAAAATATGTAAATTGGTTTAAACAGACATACAGTATGTAAATAGTTTTAAACAGACATCCAGCAAATAAAATAACATTTTATTTGTCACATGCACCGAATACAACAGGTGTAGGTAGACCTTACAGTGAAATGCTTACTGACAAGCCCTTATCCAACAATGCAGTTTTAAGAAAAAAGTGTTATTAAGAAAGTGTACAAAGAAAAAGTATACAAATAAAAGATAATTAAGGAGCAACATTAAAATAACAGTATCGAGGCTAAATACAGGGGGTACCGGTTAGTCTGGGTAGTTAAGGTAATATGCACATGTAGGTAGAGGTAGCAGAGAGAACAGTCAATGACTAAGGTGGCTGGAGTCTTTGGCAATGTTTTGGGCCTTCCTCTGACACCGCCTCGTATAGAGGTCCTGGTTGGCAGGAAGCTTGGCCCCAGTGATGTACTGGGCCATACGCTCTACCCTCTGTAGTGCCTTGCGGTCGGAGGCCGAGCAGTTTCCATACCAGGCGGTTATGCAACCAGTCAGGATGCTCTCGATGGTGCAGCTGTAGAACTTTTTGAGGATCTGAGGACCCATGCCAAAAGGCTCCAAAAATATTTAAATAGCCACAAATAGAATTAAGATTGCTGATCTTTACAGTTAGTGTCGTGACGTTGTATTAGTTAATGTGGCGACTGTTGCTCATCGAATGATTACAAGTTTCTAATTACGTGATTAACTGAATCAAGCAATTATTAACTCATTAACCTGGGAAAACTAGTTTTTATTGAGTTTCTATTTCCCAAATTAACTCAAAGAAGATCAGAATATCGATTTTACCACAGCCGCTAATTAAACCAGTTGCCTCTAACAGTCTCGTTCTGAACGTCGTATAGCCCGGGATTCTGCACGGACCCGGGTCTCACTAATGAATTCGCCCCACACCAATCTTAGTTGAATGTTTATTTACTAAAAAGCTAAAATGATGATAAAAGATACACATACACAAAAACGCATTCTAGGCTATTGATTAGAACTTAGTATAACGGGCCAACACACTAGGGCGCGTGTTACCCAAAATGGGGATTTAAAAGAGAGAGAAAGTACACAAGAGGAATATACATTTGGGTGAAATTGTCAGCTATGCTCATTCTAACCCTAGCCTTGCCCCAAACTGCCGCTGTTATGAGTCAGAATATAATGATGTAATTACTTGTGGAAGGTCTCCGTGGATTTTCCCGCGTGGACCGTTCAAGCTGCTCAATGACGCACTTCTCCTGCGCACCTCTCTAGGTGTCCTCACGATGTCCGTGTCCTTTGGCTTTACTGGCCTGTTCCTTTGTCCTCGCTCTGGAAGGGGTCTTCGGAGGACAGATAGCTCTGTAGCTCAGAGCTCACAGCGTAAAGATGAAAGAGTGTAGATACAACGATTCGATGGGGAGTGGAGGCTAGGTGGTTCGGCTTGAATACACCCGCTTAGACACGCTACTCATCCGTAGCTTGGGTAGAAAAATATTTCTTTGTCTTCACCTTGTTGCGTTTTGGGTTCGTTGACCTTTTAGACCTTTGGCTGCAACTCGGGTCACTTAGTCATGTATGTTAATTCTGCACTCACAGGTTTTATACCCTCGGGTCAGAAGTGGGCGTTACCGCATTCAGGGCAATTCTCTGGGCGTACCAAGTTTGAGGGGCAAGGTCTAGATTTTACTCAAATCCAATTTTAGACATCTAACTTCACATTTCATCTCTACCGAAACATTCTCTTTGATTTGGACATTTTCCACACAACGTACAATGTATAAACATCAAGCATATACGAGGAAAACTCTTAACGTTACAATGTTTTCATAATAACGTCATCTATTAATCTTTAATAACAAAACAAAAATGACATACATTTTCATATTCCATCTATCGTCATGACCACCATTGTAGTTGACGGAAACCATTGTTCCAAAGTCCCTTTATTGCATGTTTAATGTTCTGAGGCTGGTTCTCCATAGTGAGAGGGAAGGTTTTCTGTGGCCTCAGAATTACCATGGGTGTGAGGGGTCAGAAAACCCCCACATCTTCAGACCCCTAGATCTCTCCTCATCTGTTGGGGTTGAGAGATAAGCTGGAGGGGTGTGGTCTCCTGTAACCTGACCTGATCAGGACAGTCATGACATTAGGAAAAGGAGAGTTTACTTGAAATAGCATAAAAAGGGTTTGTGGACATATTGCATGACTCCCCACAGTCTAGAGTGCTAAACAAACCCTTCTGTGTGTCACACAGTGTCCTCAGTTTGTGGACCTTGTCAATCAAATGTCACTTCCAAATCACCCAGAGAAGGAAGCCAAGTGTTCACGCTGCAGTTCAGCCCTCCCTCCACTAGGGGCAACTCTGATAAAGCCGCCAGGAGCGGGAACGATTCCCCTATGCATGTAGGCAGGTAGGAAAAGGTTACTGAGTCCTCCAAGTTTACCACTGTGTCTACTTGGAGATTGGTCTTTTTATAGCTAGAGCTTGTAGATTCCATCTCGCATATGTCACCTGTGAGATTGCTGCAGCCTAGCTGCTCCTCTGTCAAACTAAACAGGGCTACAGACTGTCCGTCGACGCTCCCCTCATTGTGTCTTCTTGTCTGGCACCAAACACATTGGCTTGTCCCTAAACAAACGCATGCTATGTGACCAGACTTGTATCCCACAACAGGATCAGCCATAACTGTTTCGCATGAGATTTGTTGAAATCTCTGCTCTGTCTCAAAAACATGGGTGTCCACCGAAGAGGGACTCTGGCTCCGGTAGCCATCCTCTGTGACCATTTCCATCTCAGGCAAGATTCCACAGTCCTCCCCCTGTAGACTACCAGCACACCCTAACTGGCAGCCCAGCCCCACCCCACTGTCCTCTTTCAGGTTGATGTCTGTGTTCATCGTCCCATCCAGCAGGAGCGGCTCTCCAGTTCCACTACTGCTGCTGATGGCACTCTCTGGTGCTCCCAGGCTTCCACAGCCACTGTCTTCTTGCTTTGCCGGACTTCCTCCCTTTCCATTCCCAGAAATGTGTGATTGAGTGCAAGCCCCACTGTCCAGACCCGCTCTTCTGTCCTCTCCTTCTTCCAGCTCTCCCTTGCCTGCTGTAGTTGTCCTCTCGTCAGCCAACCAGACCATGGCATCAGTTCTTGCGGTGTTCATGAACCAGCCTTTGTCTGTGACGATCTCCACTGGGTCAACTCCCACACAGAGAGGCTGCCAGCCGCTGCCTGGGGATTTCTGGGGTAAAAGAGGACAAAAAAAAGGAAGTGATTGATAACAGAAAACAGAATGACAGTAGGCCCTTAGTTTCTAGTAAGATAATCAGGGTAAACAGACAGTTTATATGAAGACTAAAAAGCCTGTATTTAAAGTAAAAGCCTGTGTTTTTCCCATCTGTGGAGTTGCAGGAAATTAATATACTGTATGTGGTAGAACAAAGCACCACTGAACTTCTCTACTGAGCCCTTTACTTCGTGTTCGTATTCTTATATTTGATTATTGTGATTATTTCTTATTGTTGTTTGATCATAGAGAAGGAACCTGCAAGTAAACATTTCGCTGAAGTGTCCTTTCCCTGAAGTGTCTTCTCCCAGAAGTGATAGACATAATGAGGTCTGTATTAGTGAAACTGTTCAAAGAAACTTACCAGTGCAACAGGCATTTTCTCAGGGCGCATCAGGAAGTAGCAAAGGCAAAGGGACAGGATGACCAGGACCCCCATCACACTTAGGATGGAGAAGGACACCACAGCAAGGATATACCACTCTGATGAGAAACAGAACATGTTTTTAGCCAAATGAGTTTGAGGCAGTTAGGCCGGTGTATGACACGTCAAAATGTTGAGCCATATATGGCCATGTAGGGCTGTGTAGTCTGAGATGTATTACCTTGCTCCGGCAGAAGGAGGCACTGTTCAGGGGAGAGCTCACTGGTGAATTCTCCTCCATTGCCTGCGACTTTGAGGCTGACACAGTACTCCTGTCCCCAGTCAAGAGACGTAAACCGAACCTCCGGCTTATCCTCGTCATCTTCATCCTTCAAATGCCGGATGACGGTCTGCAAGCCAATAAATGAAAAGGTCTGTCAATACAGTAACATGAATAGATGAACTAGGATGAACCGCACGTCATAATAAATGTTATTACATTAAAAGTACCGTTGCTGGTATGTTTTAAAACTAAGTATGATCAGTGTCTTACTGTCCTTTACCTTGTGGCCCTGCCCTTTTCCCTGTAGGTAGATAGTGTAAGTCAGGCCAAATGGGAAGATCTTTTTTAATAATGGCTTCCTGTGAACAAGGACTGTTACTGAACTGGAGGTGGCCAACAGCGTACTGGAGGGATGCTGCAGTTTACCTGGGAGTACAGGGGTAGAGGAGAAAGGTAAGCAATGGACGAGCTTTTGGCAGTGTGTCACTATAAGCTAGAAAGAAATGAGCACATTTCTGAAAGCAATACCTATTCAACTCGGCTACTAAAACTTTGCTGTACTTGACTTACTTTCTCTGAGGTTGAACTTCTTCGGCTGTGACCATGCAGAGATGCTGTTCTCAGTGACCAGTCGAACCCGGACCTTGTAGATCATGAAGAAGTCATCGATAAGGTAGGACAGGTCACAATATGTCAGCTCGGTCCTGTCACAGCTGGTCACGTTGGTCCAATTATTATTGACATACCTGAGGAAAGACACATGAACGTAGCTAGATGACTTTTTTTTTTCTTCAGATATGAGGAGAAGATGGTATGGAGGAATGACTGAAAAGGAGAAAGGTGATTGTGCGGATCGGGAGGACTCTAAGATGGATGCATGCTGAAGTGAGGTAGCTAAGTGACACGTTTGATAATGAAAGGATGAGTGAATTAGTCGGACGTAAGGGGTATACCTGGCCATCTGCACCTGGTACTGAGCCAGTGGCGGGGCCCCTTCAGGGGGGTCCCAGAGCAACGTCACCTCCCCGTCCCATATGTCCACCATCAGATTGACTGGCATCGGTAGGTCTTTACCTGTCACAGTTATAACATTCCAAATATTAAGGAATATCCAGGGCATTATGAGATTTTGAAAGTACAAAATATTTCTAGGAAGACCGGGTGTACAGAAGAGCAATAAGTTGTTGACGGGTTTCCCAAAAAGGACCGCGTTTCATCAGGGGTTTTTCTAAGCCAGTTTTTCTACGAAATGTGTTTATTATTAATACATCGTCAAAGTAGAACTACATCATAGGATGCCAATTGAACGACACATTTTCTCGGTTGACTCAAGTTGACTAGATTAACATTGACAAATAATTGAATTATCAATCACAATCAGAACATAGTTTGTTGTTTACGTAAATGGGCATTACCCTTTTAAATCGATGTGTGTTGTTCCATGTTCCATTTTGATAGGAAGGACACGTACACACTGAGACAATGTACAACATGCTGCCTCAAACACTTTTGTGTTTTCAAACACAAGCCAGACTAAGATGTACATTTCAAAGTGCAATATTAAAGTAGATCATTTAAAAATTAGAAATATATATATATATATATATATATATATATATATATATATATATATATATATATATATATATATGCTGCATACGTAATGTTCTTACATTTAGAGAGTCTATTAAGAGAACTAAACAGCCTTAACCAGCCATTTAAAATACCTTATTAAAGCTTTCATTACCTGACACATAGTCTGAGCTGATCAGGAGAATGGAAATCCAAAAGGTCCAATCCATGTCCAATGTATGTTTTAGTTCTCAGATAACCAGGGTCATACTGTAGATGATGTCAGCACACGTCTGGTGTCCCTCATCACCTCAGTCTTCTCTCTGACTACAGGAGACGGGAAGGCTCAGTTGGACTCCTACGCTATGATATGAGAGGCTTTACTCAAGCTACAGTTAATAGTTGACATGACTCCCACGGTCTTGTTGATCTGTGTGATGGTGTGAGGAGGACGTGTGTTTATTTCCCCATATGACCTCCCAGCCCTCTCTTTCTCGGTCTCGCTCAGCTGACAACGGGCTTCCTGTTCTGACTGTAGCACGGCAGTTCCCTCCTCTCGCTCTTCGCCCCCCTTTCTGATTTGTCTCTCCCTTCCTCCTTTCTGACAGCCACCTATCTTTCCATCTCTCCTCATAGAACAAGGGGGTTAAAAATCACGGCTTCGGACGTGTCATCCATTTGTACGTAGATATTTATTGCAGATATTTTTATTTGCCCATATTTATCTGAGCAGGGGCGGATGATGAGTGTGTGGGTCCTAAACTGGAAATAAAAATGTTGCAGTATAAAAATGTGATTTCTTTTAGCAAGTGTTAGCCATGAACGTCGCCCACCCAGTTTACATCTCAATCACTGGAGTAATGGATTCAGAAAGGAGCTCCAAAATATATATGTTGGTTCCATGACTGCCATCTCAGTACTGCAGAAGTATGCAGAAGGAGCCATTGTTTCCCCCTGGGGCCCAGAGTTTTTCCGTCTCTGTTAACCTAACCAGGAAAACTCTGGACCCTATGACATTGATAAATCAATTGTAAAATGGTTTCATATGGGCTATGATGGGAGCGTTTTTTCCTAATCGGGTCACATGGTTTTAAAAAACTCCTGAAAAAACCTCCTGGCCCTGGGGGGGGGGGGGGGGTTGAAACCCATGTCAAACTGCAGCTACCTTATATTTGTTCATATTAATTATATTTAGACCATATTAAGAGGGGGATTTCCTCTACACAGACACAAACTACAACTGATGGACAATAGAACTCACTGTCAAGGCTGTGGGTAACTGGTGAAAGGAGTCAGGCACAGGAGAGCTGAGATGCATGGACAAGGTATTTAATACAAGATAACACCAGTATAAACAAAATGATTGTAAAACAAGCATGATTGTCCAAAAAAGTGTTTGAGAACAACTTTCATCAGGTTGGATAAATTATGTAACAGTTGCTGCTAGGCTATCTGAAAGATGCCTGTATGATAGTGGCACATCAAGATGTATAGCCAGAGAAAAGTGAGGAAGTATTTTCACACTCACAGGCTCCCACACTGAGCTGAGATGCATGGACAAGGTATTTAATACAAGATAACACCAGTATAAACAAAATACCAGCCGTCAGTAACAGCCTGAACAATAATACAAACACGCACACAAACATGGGGGAAACCAGAGGGTTAAATAATGAACATGTAATGGGGGAATTGAAACCAGGTGTGTAGAAAACAAAGACAAAACAAATGGAAAATGAAAAGTGGATCGGCGATGGCTAAAAGGCCGGTGACGTCGACCGCCGAACGCCGCTCGAACAAGGAGAAGGACTGACTCCGGCGGAAGTCATGACACTCACAGGGCTGAGCTTGCTTTATGCAAGTTTGCATCACACAGGCCTATGCAACTGTAGGCCTTATAAAAATGTACTCACATCTGTCACCACTATTATGTTGATTGATTCATTCCAGTTAATAATTTTGGATTGAAAACGTACATAAGTTTGAATATATACCACATTTAAATACATTCACATTTCCTCCTGACACACAAATGGACTATAAATACATCACTTTACCAATTAGTTTACCCTGACCAGATGTACTGGGCACGTAGGCTGTATACAGCTGCTCTTATTAGTAGATTACAGTTGATCAGACTGAGAAATGGTCTCATTTTCATCCCAAACAGCAAGTTAGATCTCTAACGTTTCGGTGTAGTCTAGGCTGCTGCAACATTTATGTCATTCATTTTTCTTGTCTGTTCAGAGTGATTTTGTGTTATCATCTTTGCTAAATAAATACAGAAGGGAAGTGGAAAGCCTACTTGAGCATGAAAAAATGCGCTGGCCAACCTCTGTCTTTAATGTCACCTTTAAATGGATGATACGATGGGAGCTGTCAAATCATTCTGAATTGATTTCGGCATCCCATAAAACCCAGTCTAAAGTTCCATATGTTCAGCAAGTAAAGCATCTCAACGTGCAATTACCTCGGCAAGATCTTTGTAGTTACCTTGATAGCGGAACTTTCCTTCTCGTCGTGTCCTTTAAAAGCTGTTTCTTCATACTTTCTCGTTGTGTTGCGCATTTTCAATGAGCAGACCTTCATCCATTATATGATCAATGCTGCTTTTTCCCAGAAGCTTGATTCTGATGTGGGCATGTATTTTCTCCCTGCTTTTGTTATGCATTTTAGCTGAACGGTCGATGTTCTTCAGGTTACTGTACACCCCTTTCACCCAATGCTCAAGACTTTCCAAAAAGCAGGCAAGGCCAGCAATACAGGCAGCTTGATGAAAGGCTCCCTGTTAACCAGCTATACTTTTGATACCAGTTGGTCTTGAACGCCCTCACCTTCTCAACCATCTTCATGAAACTGATCTCAGGCAGAAGTCCACCCTCGCTTTTAATTCACACTTTATCCTGTGTACCCCAGAGAATGAAAGTGGTTTTTCAGCACAAAGTCCACAACATTTTCGGTAGTGTTGGCCATTCTGCCATTCAGGCGGTGCAAACTGCACGCTCGCCGCTTGCGCTGGTATCTAGTGCTACTGCTAATTGCTACTGGAGATAATATGCAGTTGTAGCAGCGTATATGTGACTGTGAAATTGTGCGTGTGGCATCAGTATGCATGTGTGCGCTTTATGTAGTGTGTGTGTCAGTGGGTAGAGTCCAGTGTGTGTATATAGAGTCAGAGCAAAAAAGGGTCAATGCAGGTAGTCATTTGATTAGCCATTAAGGAGTCTTGTTTAGTAGTGTCATGTCTTGGGGGTAGAAGCTGTTCAGGGTCCTGTTGGTTTCACACTTGGTGCAAGAGATGGTAGCAGAGAGAATCATCAAGGGCTGTTGTGGCTGGAGTCTTTGACAATTTTTGGGTCCTTCCTCTTACACCGCCTGGTAAAGAGATCCTGGACAGCAGGGAACTCAACCCCAATGATGAACTGCGCCGTACACACTGCCCTCTGTAGCGCCTTGCGGTTTTATGCCGAGCAGTCTTAGATCCATTCTTTTAGATTTGTTGTGAATTGTTAGACCCTACTGCACTGTTTTTCTATTTCACCTTTATTTAACCTGGAAAGTCAGTTAAGAACATATTCTTGTGTACAATGACGGCCTAGCCTGGCCAAACCCTAACGACGCTGGGCCAACTGTGCAGCACCCTATGGGACTCTCAATCACAGCCAGTTGTGATACAGCCTGGAGTCGAACCAGGGTCTGTAGTGACATCTCCAGCACTGTCACGTTCCTGACCTGTTTTCCTTTGTTATGTATTTGTTTTAGTTGGTCAGGGCGTGAGTTGGGTGGGTTAGTCTATGTTTTCTATTTCTATGTGGGGTTTTGTGTTCGGCCTGGTATGATTCTCAATTAGAGACAGGTGTGTATCGTTTGTCTCTGATTGAGAGTCATACTAAGGCAGCCAGGGTTTCACTGGTGTTTTGTGGGTGTTTGTTCTTGTGTCAGCGTTTGGGCCACACAGGACTGTTGCAGGTTAGTCACGTTTGTTGTTTTGTTAATTTGTAGTGTTTTGTTGGTTTGCCATTAAATCATGAATACCTCCTACTCCGCATCTTGGGCCGATCCATGCTCCTCCTCGTCTGAGGAGGAGAACTACATTGACAACCTTTACAAGCACTGAGATGCAGTGCCATAGACCACTGTGCCACTCGGGGGCTAGGAATACAAGCATTTGACTACACCTGCAACAACATCTGCTAAATATGTGTATGTAACCAATACGATTTGATTTCGATTTGATGCAGCCAGTCAAGATGCTCTCAATGGTGCAGCTGAATATCATAAGGTGAATGCACCAATTTGTAAGTCGCTCTGGATAAGAGCGTCTGCTAAATGACTTAAATGCAAATGTAGAACTTTTCAAGGATCAGAGGTCCCATGACAAATCTTCTCCAGGATCCAGTTGCAGAGGCAGGTGTTCTGTCCCAGGGTCCGGAGTCAGTGATGATCTTGGAGTGGACTATGGTATTGAATGCTACGTTGTAGCCTATGAACAACCTTGTTACATTGTTTTTCTTTTGTTCAGGTGGGAGAGGGCAGTGTGGAGTGCAATAGAGATTACATCATCTGTGGATGTGTTGCAGCGGGATGTGAATTGGAGTGGGTCCAGGGTGTCTGGGATTATGGTGAGCCATGACTTGAGCCATGACCAGACTTTTAAGCATTTCATGGCTATAGATGTGAGTGCTTTGAGGCGATTCTCATTTAAGCAGGTTACCTTGGCGTTCTTGGGCACAGGTACTATGGTGGTCTGCTTGAAACAAGTTTGCATTACAGACCGGGTCAGGGATAGGTTGAAAATGTCAGTGAAGACACCCACCAGCTGGTCAGCACATTCTCTGAGTATGCATCCTGGTATTCCGTCTGGCTCCGCGGTCTTGCAAATGTTAACCTGTCTAAAGGTCTTATTCGCATCGGCTACGGAGAGCGAGATCACACAGGCTATCGTCAGAGAGAGGATGTGAGGTCTGCGTTTTCTGATAATGTACAGAAGAGAGAAACTGCTTTCTCAGAATCAAAAGCATGACTAGAAAACAGAAGTGATAAGTATCAGCATGTAGAAACTGAAATCCCCTGACGGGCCCAAAGAATTTCCTTGTTCGAAGAAGTAAAACCATAATGGTGTGAAACAAAAAAAATTGTATGACTCTGCATGCAGCAGTGTTGTTGGGTGAGGAGTGGATAGGTCTCGGGACATTTTGGGCCCCTCGAGGGGACACAGCTCCAAAAGCGGACAAATTGTCCAAAAAACCCACCTTGATTTTTACTTGTTCAAATGCATCAGGTACAGTTTTATTGCATAAGGGCCCCCCCATGTGGGCTTAGGGAATACTACACCCCCTGAGAGAGAGTGTAATCAATCCAAGTAGCAACTCTCAAATCGCTTTCAATGGAAATGCACAGAACTGTGGTCGTGCTCTTCGTCCTCAGATTAAGGGTCAGAGAGGGCATGACTGCCCAAACAGGCTTGTTGAAACTCGACGAGACCCAAGTGGAAGACGCTTCTTCCTCTCTGAGCAGAGAATATTTTTGCCATACTGATTGATTGCGGTGAGGAGCCACACATGCAAAGCTATTTATTTGTTGTGTCCCTCTGCCAATTTGCACCTGGCTGGGGTAGAGTGGGAAAATACTGATACATATACTGGAATATACTGAGACATTTTTACAATGTATCAAAATAATGTCCTGTAATGACGTTGTGCAGGTTCCTGCAAGACATTGTATCATTTTTATTTTAGTTAACATTGAAAATGGGTCCCACAGACATGATCACCACAAAACGTTTAAATAAAAACCAACGTTTTTTTGTATTTTCTGTATTGGGAAAGCAGTGTGTTTCTTTATGCACAAAATGGGTCTCGTCGAGTCTCAACAAGCCTGTTTGGGCAGTCATGCCCTCTCTGACCCTTAATCGGATTGGCATCTAACCACAAGGAGCTACAGATGGCAGTGTGTACAGCGCAGTTAATCATTGGGGTTGAGTTCCCTGCCGTCCAGGACCTCTTTACCAGGCGGTGTAAGAGGAAGGATCGAAAAATTGGCGAAGACTCCAGCCACAAAATCCATTGACGATTCTCTTTGCTACCACATGGCAAGCGGTACCAGTGCACCAAGTGTGAAACCAACAGGACCCTGAACAGCTTCTACCCCCAAGGCATGAGACTACTAAACAAGACTCCTTAATGGCTAATCAAATGACTACCTGCATTGACCCGTTTTTGCTCTGACTATATATACACACACTGGACTCTACCCACACACTCACAAATACTTCCACTGACACCCCAAACACACACACACACTACATACGGCCACACACACATAAAGCGCACACATGCATACTGATGCCACACACATACACACAAGCAAACACACACGCACACTTTCACAGTCACCATATATGCTGCTGCAACTGCATATTATCTCCAGTAGCAAGTAGCAGTAGCACTAGATACCAGCGCAAGCGGCGAGCGTGCAGTTTTCACCGCCTGAATGACAGAATGGCCAACGCTACCGAAAATGTTGTGGATTTTTTGCTGAAGAACCACTTTCAATCTCTGGGGTACACAGGATAAAGTGTGAATTAAAAGCGAGGGTGGACTTCTGCCTGAGATCAGTTTCATGAAGATGGTTGAGAAGGTGAGGGCGTTCAAGACCAACTGGTATCAAAAGTATAGCTGGTTAACAAGCCGCCTGTATTGCCGGCCTTGCCTGCTTTTTGGAAAGTCTTGAGCATTGGGTGAAAGGTGGGTACAGTGACCTGAAGAACATCGATCGTTCAGCTAAACGGCAAAACAAAAGCAGGAAGCATAGAAATGCCCATTTCAGATTCAAGCTTCTGGGAAAAAGCCGCATCGATCATAAACGCAGCAAAAAAGATACTTCCCTTTTGCAGGACCCTGTCTTTCAAAGATAATTTGTAAAAATCCAAATAACTTCACAGATCTTCATTGTAAAGCCTTTAAACACTGTTTCCCATGCCTGTTCAATGAACCATAAACAATTCATGAACATGCACCTGTGGAACGGTCCTTTTTAAGACTATGTCTGGGAACTTGAAGGTGCCTTGTTGGAAGTGGGGTAAAATCTTACAGCAAGAACTGGCAAATCTGGTGCAGTCCATGAGGAGGATATGCACTGCAGTCATTAATGCAGCTGTTGGCCACACCAGATATTGACTGTTACTTTTGATTTTGACCCCCCCTTTGTTCAGGGACACATTTTGTACTACAAATGTCTTTATTAAACGCTTTACGTTAAAATTATTAGACTTTAACCATTTTTCAAACACGCTTTGTTGTCTCCGTGCGTTCCGCGCCTATACCGTGGGTCTCCCATCCTCCTCAATTTTTCAAGTCACCAACCTCCACTGATGTACATACAGTAGCTACCTCAACTTCCTATTACCCCCCTGCACATCAACTCAGTACTGGTACTCCCTGTATGTAGCATGTTATTTTTACCCCTTATTGTCATGAGTTATTCACTGTGTATTTATTCCTCATCAAAATTTATATTTTTTATTTAATTTTGTATCTTTAACTCTGCATTGTTGGAAAAGGACCCGAAAGGAAGCATTTCACAAATCATGTGACCAATACAATTTATTTTTATTTGATGATTCTAACCTCACGCTCTGTCAACTCTCCACTTCCTTTTTCTAGTAATTCAACATCGGTACGATTTCTCGATCTGTCTCTCGATTGCTTTCTCTTCTGAGAATGGACACCACTACACAAATGCAGCTCAGTTGAGTTGAGACAACAGTGGTCTCACCCGTAACTATGAGCTCTCCAGCGGAGAGCAGCAGATGGAGAGATAGCAGAATGGAGGTACTGTGCACTATCCCCCTCTAGTGGCGATAAGTGGGCAATGTAAGTTAATTGTCAAGCTGAGGGTCACGTTCGCAATCTTTTGATGGGCTTTTTTAAGATGCGAACAGACAGCATAAAATGAACACATGTTCACTTTTGATGGCTATTACATTAGCCAACCGTTACCCATCCTCAAGGTCTGTGTTCGTTGCCTCGTGTTAACATACTGTACTATCACATCACCTCTGTAAATGCTGATTTGAAGTCCGCGTCATATTCTGCTGAAAGGCGTCATCATTCGTCATGGTAAACTTGACCATAGATGATGGTTGGAAGCTCTTCCCTTAATGGAGACATTCAGAATCGTTTGTTTATTTACCGGCGTCCGTCCTTTTCTGTTTGTTTCTGTTTGGAAGGGTTTAGAAGGAGGGGTGTGTTTGACCTAATGAAAACAAGCAACATTCTAGTCAGAGGATCTCAAGGTTGATTCGAAGATCATTTTACTCGAGAAGTTGTGTGTGCACGCGCGCACGTGTGGGTGTATGGGTGCGTGTCTGCACGCCTGTGCTTTCTCTAGTAGAAGGAATGCAGTCTGAGCTCATTCTGTACACCTTGACCTCACTAATCAACTGTTTAATGCATAATGAGTAGGATATCGGAAGTTCATGAACTGCATTGACACGGCGCCATTCTGTTTGTTTTCCTAAGCACTGTTCATTTCATCAACATCCCCGTGTTACCGTACATGATCACGAAGATGAAGTATGTGAATGGGCGGCAAGATTTTGCTCTGCACATTTCTTTGAGTTTCATAGTTGTTTCAACTCAATATTTCAATATAATGTCGACATACTTGATTGGATCAGCTGCTATGTACTTGGAACAACTCTGCATCACACGAGTTGAGACTTCGCTGACTGACAGAATTGTTCAAACTGAAGATCGGAGAAAAATATCTGCCACGTCAGTAAAATGTGGCTGTCTGAGAGGACGCCATGTTGGTCCCTGGCTCTGATTGCCCAGCTGGTGACACCTGAGCCGGAATGGAGCAGGCCACACTGTGTGAATCAATCCTTGTCTCTCCCTGGCTACAGTGAAACCGGTCTGGTAGGTGGGAAAGTAGCACACTGGGACACACCCATTTCTGTGAAGAGGAGATGAGAGAGGGAGGGGTTGGATGGAGGGGGGAAGTCCCACCTGTATGGGCTAAGTGGGGGGGGTTCTGGGATAGACAGTGAGAAGAAAGGAGGAGGGAAGTGTCAAATGTGTCGTCAGCATGCTCTGATCACTGTTCTGTGACTGTTTGAGTGGCCCTGTGAAAAGCCTTTCCTACCGGGTCTCACCTCCACTCTCCTCACTGCTCCCCCAGCGTCCGATGGCAAAGCATGACCCTGTAAGTCCTTCCTTTATCCTCTCCTCCTTGTTCTCTGCTTCTCTGGCTCTCTATCTGTTTCCCCTGGGCTGACTTCTGTCACCTGCCTCCAAAACAACACTCTTTTCTTTCTCACACACACTGAACATGCTATACTCGTACCCTCACTGTCCCTCACTGTCAGGTTGGCTTTTTCAAGTAAATGTGTCCCTTGTGTATAGCTGGTGTTCTCAAAGGTTGTACTTTTTGCCACATCATGGACAGATGGCAGGACATGTGAACCAATGCGTTGGTATGCTACTAGGAGCTAGACTAGAGGCACAGGCTGGTGTGTAGCTGGAGCCCCATATGATCTCATTGTGATTGCCTCTGTCTCCGATCTCTCTACTGTGTTGCTTCGCATGGTGTGTCGATTCCCCCATGTGGAAAATATTGTGTTGAAAGTCGGGGTTCTTCCTCTAAATGGTTTGTGGTTTTATGTCTCAAACTAGTCTATTCGCCCGGTTTGTGGAACCAAAATACGGGGGGGGGGGGCAGATTGCAAAATTAAACTTGAGGTGAAAATGACCCTAATAGGCCCCTGTACCCTGCTGCTGTGAAGTTCCATCTGTAACAGAGAGGATTTATCTGTCTCGATTGGTGAATCAACAGTCAATGTGGGCTGGTTCCATTTGACCTATTCATCTTCTATTTTAAGCTCTACGGGACTCTTTGGAATTGAAATTCAAAGTTACAGTATATAACAACGTTACTGTTCATAAGTACAGACTGCCCGTTGAAATGTAACTGGAACCTAAATCCTCATCAGTTTACAGTAATTACTGGAAAATGCCAAGGGGGGGAACAATGTCTATTGACCTCTGTCGATTCAGTTGGGAATTCAGGCTAACCGGCTCATCCACCAACTGAACATCCACTTGGTACAATATTCCGGTTCATTTGCGTTGGAGTTCTGTGCCTATGGTCATGACACTGGAGCTGTTTACCAAAGAAAAGGTTTAGGTTATAAACCGGTATTATTACTGACTGCGCCAAGGAGTCTTCTCTATGTCACCAAGACAGATAACAGTCAATCCCATCGTTGTTTATTGCTGTATCAGGTATAGTGTATACATTTATGGCAATATAGGAGGAATGACCATAACAGCACACAGATGTGTGTTAAACAGTCACATAGTTTGGGGGAACTAAGGATATAGGTTCATGAGAGGATCCCCTTCTATGGATTCAGGACAAATGGCACCTTCCATGGACTTCCTGATCAAATACATCAGGTGTTTTCAAATGGAGATATAGGAGCTAATAAACCAGACAGTGGGTGTTTTGGGATTTTCAGATAGAGAAGACACAATATGATACATGCCTGCCTCTTGGCTTCCTATGGAGCGTGGTGGTACGTGTCTGTGTGAGGGTTCTTTTGATTCAGGAAGGTCTTTTTTTTTATATAGTGCTTCTGGTCCATTCTCTAAGGTGAGAGAGTTAGTGGGCTTGACCGAGATGCCCTGTAACTGACTGAGTTCTTCGAAAAACAACAGTCAAAATCATATTGGGTTGACAAGTTACCATGGAAACCCCAATGTAGACACAAGTCATTTTTGGCTAGCACTCTTTATCCTCAACCAGACGAACACTTCAGTACGATCCAGACCTGTAGGTTATAATGATCTTTGTGACCCTTGGGATCATCACTACAGCCTAGCCCCTATGAAATCCAAACTCCAACTGGAAATCTTGCAATGTTGTGTAAATCGCCACCACTCCTCAGCACGTCTAGATGCAGAGCAGAGCACACCAGTAATCTGTTGTGGGAATCAGTGTAGAGGTCATGCATGTTGTACCATCAGGAAGTAGATTCTTTCCATGTCGGTCACCGCAAACATAAACATAGCCATGGGCAGATCAGACAACAACCCAACATCAGAACCAGATAGGGAAGTTAAAAGCAATGTCATCCCTCCCAAGTGGCACGGTGGTCTGAGGCACTGCATCTCAGCGCTTGAGACGTCACTACAGACACCCTGGTTCGAACCCAGGCTATATCACAACCGGCCGTGATTGGGAGTCAAACGGGGCGGCGCACAATTGGCCCAGCGTCATCAGGGTTTGGCCTGTGTCGGCTGTCATTGTAAGTAATAATCCCCCCCCCCGAATACACACACAATGTAAAGTGAAAAGCCATCAATGAAAAGAGAGACAGAACTCTAAACCAATATTGATCCCTGGCTGCCTGTCATCCAGCGCCAGGGGGGAAAGCACACTATCAGACTGACCAACCTGCACCTGTGTGGATGTGGGTCACAAATCACCTGTGTGGATGTGGATTACAAATCACCTGTCTGGATGTGGATTACAAATCACCTGTGTGGATGTGGGTTACAAATCACCTGTGTGGATGTGGGTTACAAATCACCTGTGTGGATGTGGGTTACAAATCACCTGTGTGGATGTGGGTTACAAATCACCTGTGTGGATGTGGGTTACAAATCACCTGTGTGGATGTGGATTACAAATCACCTGTGTGGATGTGGATTACAAATCACCTGTGTGGATGTGGGTTACAAATCACCTGTGTGGATGTGGGTTACAAATCACCTGTGTGGATGTGGGTTACAAATCACCTGTGTGGATGTGGGTTACAAATCACCTGTGTGGATGTGGGTTACAAATCACCTGTGTGGATGTGGGTTACAAATCACCTGTGTGGATGTGGATTACAAATCACCTGTCTGGATGTGGATTACAAATCACCTGTGTGGATGTGGGTTACAAATCACCTGTGTGGATGTGGGTTACAAATCACCTGTGTGGATGTGGGTTACAAATCACCTGTGTGGATGTGGGTTACAAATCACCTGTGTGGATGTGGATTACAAATCACCTGTGTGGATGTGGGTTACAAATCACCTGTGTGGATGTGGATTACAAATCACCTGTGTGGATGTGGGTTACAAATCACCTGTGTGGATGTGGGTTACAAATCACCTGTGTGGATGTGGGTTACAAATCACCTGTGTGGATGTGGGTTACAAATCACCTGTGTGGATGTGGGTTACAAATCACCTGTGTGGATGTGGATTACAAATCACCTGTGTGGATGTGGGTTACAAATCACCTGTCTGGATGTGGGTTACAAATCACCTGTCTGGATGTGGGTTACAAATCACCTGTGTGGGTGTGGGTTACAAATCACCTGTGTGGGTGTGGGTTACAAATCACCTGTGTGGATGTGGGTTACAAATCACCTGTGTGTGGATGTGGGTTACAAATCACCTGTGTGGATGTGGGTTACAAATCACCTGTGTGTGGATGTGGATTACAAATCACCTGTGTGGATGTGGGTTACAAATCACCTGTGTGGATGTGGATTACAAATCACCTGTGTGTGTGATACAAACAGGCAGCAGCCAGGGACAGGGGACGACCACAACTTCCTTTTGGAGTTTGCTGTTCCGTTGTCTCCATGGCAGCCACCCTTCTTCTCCGTGGCAACAATAGAGACTCCCGGGGGGCAATGTGAGCTTGGCTGCGGCCCTGGTGACGATGATCAGCTCTATTGTCTGAGATGCTTGATAGCGCTATGGGGAGCAGATGAATATAAAGCAGAAATGAGAGCATGATAAAGAGAGGAGGAAATGAATAAGGGGCCCATTGGGAATCTTGGCACATTGTTGCCTAGAGACATGGGAACTTCTATTGTGCTTGAGTTGGTTATTCAGGTGTTGGGATCTCACACTTGCTCGATAAGGAGGATATTATTATGGCCGACAATGAGTTACATCTAACCTGAAGATACTACAATGCCTTTTTTCACCAATCATCAACCATCTGTAAGCCCTTTTCGAAATCAACACGTGTACTCTAGGCAGCACCCCATACACTATTGTTAATGGACGAATCGGGGGGTTCCTGCATGGGAGTTGTTTACTGGGGATTTTCATCTCAAAATCAAATCATTTCTGGGGAACAATTTAGTGCCTGAATGTAATTGTTTGTCCTTAAAATTGTCAAAAATAAACAAAAATAGCTTTTTAGCAAAATAATATTTATCCAAAAATATTTTTACTAGGACTGTCTGGGAGTGGTCTGAGTGGGGAGGGGAAAAGCTGTTATTGCCAGAGAGGTTTGGAAAACACTTTCTTATTGGTCTATTAACTAATTTACCACATGGTGATGTCACCAGACAGGCCAAAACGCAATCCCACCAAAACAATGAAATTTCAGACGGTCTTTTCCAACAGCTCTTATATTAAAAGGGCATTATCATCTTTTTCACAATTTCAAAGTATTATTATATAAAACACAGGAAAATCACGTTTTTTTCACACTTTTATAGTGTTAATTTCATCCTTTTTTGTACATTATGATACAAAACACTGGGCCTTTAAGTTGGGTGTTAGATCCGAATATTTTTGAATGACTGACTTCTTAACCTTTTCTGTTTTTCTCTGTGTTCTCCCCTACAGAACGAGCTCCCTCCTCCATACTACTCTGTTGAGGTGCACACCGTCCCGCCCCTCCAGTCCTATGAAGAGCTAGTCTATGGAGCGGGTCCAAGGCACACTCATCCCAACCAGCTATACTACATCCCCCAGCATCCCCCACCAGTGGCTGCGCAGCATGTCTGCCAGCCCAGTATTTGTGAGTAGCACTCCCTATATACTGCAGTTCTGTCCCAGTCCAGTTTCCTCCATTCCTTGTTTGCTTTCAGGGGACTACAAACCATCAGTGAAAGTATTGTAAAATAATAGAAACAGAAGTGTTTTATAAAAACAACCTTGAGAAATGTGATTTTAACTCCCTCATTATGTCTCAGCGTTACTATACACTGAGTGTACAGAACATTTTTGATTTATTTTACCTTCATTTAACTAGGCAAGTTAAGAACAAATTCTTATTTTCTGTGACGGCCTAGGAACAGTGGGTTAACTGCCATGTTCAGGGGCAGAACGACAGATTTCTACCTTGACAGCGCGGGGATTCGATCTTGCAACCTTTACGGTTACTAGTCTAACACTCTAACCACTAGGCTACCCTGCCGCCCCAGGGTAGTAACATTAGGAACACCTGCTCTTTCCGTGACGTAGACTGACCAGGTGAATCCAGGTGGAAGCTATGATCCCTTACTGACCTCACCCGGAGGTCAAATCTCAGGCAGGAGTTCTGCTGGAATACGTTCCACCTCCTCACTCTGTTTTCCTCTTCCCTTTCCTATTCCCCTCTCCACCTGAGATCTGTCCATCAGACCTAGGACAGATGTAGATGATAGTTGACATGTAAAAAAAACAGACTGATTTAATCATTACGGATCCAACCCTTTTTATATTTTCGCCTGAAATGACATACCAAAATCAAACTGCCTGTAGCTCAGGACCTGAAGCAAGGATATGCATATGTATACCAATTGAAAGGAAACACTTTGAGGTTTGTGGAAATTAGAAATTAATGTAGGAGATTATAACATTAGATCTTGTAAAATATATCTGGTAAAAGATGATACCATCATCTTTGAAATGCAAGAGAAAGACCATAATCTATTATTCAAGCCTAGGTGCAATTTAGATTTTGGCCACTAGATGGCAACAGTACATGTGCAAAGTTTTAGACATATTTATTTTAATTTTACCATTATTTAACTAGGCAAGTCAGTTAGGAACAAATTCTTATTTTCAATGACAGCCCACTGACTAACCCACTGTTCCTAGGCTGTCATTGAAAATAAGAATTTGTTCCTAACTGACTATGGTCTTTCTCTTAACTGCCTTGTTCAGGGGCAGAACAACAGATTTGTACCTTGGGGATTCGAACTTGCAACCTTTCGGTTAATAGCCCAACACTCTAACCACTAGGCTACCCTGCCGTATATGTGCAAAGTTTAGTTCCAATGAACGCATATCTGTTCAAAATGTTGTACCAAGACCGCCCAAATGTGCCTAATAGGTTAATTAATACATTTTCAAGTTCATAACTGTGCACTCTCCTCAAACAATTAGCATGGCATTCTTTCACTGTAATAGCTACTGTAAATTGGACAGTGTAGTTAGATTAACAAGAATTTAAGCTTTCTGCCCATTTCAAATATGTCTATATCCTGGGATTTTTTTTTTTGTTACTTACAATCTCATGCTAATCACATTAGCCTACGTTAGCTCAACCGTCCCGCGAGGGGGACACCGATCCCGTGGAGGTTTAAAGCGGTTGCGTGTGATACACTGAGTGTACAAGACATTATGAACACATGCTCTTTCCATGACATAGATTGACCAGGTGAATCCAGGTGGAAGCTATGATCCCTTATTGATGTCACTTCTTAAATCCACTTCAATCGGTGTAGACGAAGGGGAGGAGACAGGTTAAAGAAGGATTTTTAAGCCTGAAGACAATTGAGACATGGATTGTGCGTGTGTTCAATTCGGAGGGTGAATAGGCAAGACAAAATATTGAAGTGCCTTTGAACGGGGTGTGGTTTAAGTGTGTAAAGAACTGCGACGCTGCTAGGGATTTCACGCTCTACAGTTTCCCATGTGTTTCAAGAATGGTCCACCACCCAAAGGACATCCAGCCAACTTGACACAGCTACAGGATGCATTGGAGTCAACATGGGCAGCATCCCTGTGGAACGCTTTAGACACCTTGTAGAGGTCATGCCCCAACGCATTGAGGCTGTTCTGAAGGCAAGAGGGGCTGCAACTCAATATTTGGAAGGTGTTCCTAATATTGTGTACACTCATTGTACGGTCTCTATATGGTCTCCCGAGTAAGATATATCTATTTGATGTGTATGCCGTGTGTGTTGTTCCAGCTCTTTCAAACAAGAAGAAAGGCAAATTCTGCCACCGTAGTGCCAAGTGCTTTGGTGGGTCAGGAGGCATCGTTCTGCTGCTCCTCCTGGGCATTGCCATCTGGCTCGGAGGTAAGGCCAGGGTTGTCTTCATATTTATTCATATGTTGTTACTCATGTACATGTATGCCTGTTTATTCATTTAAATTTTCATTCTGATTCTGCAGGGCTTAAATGACACATTTTGGTTGAATGAATTCAGTTGTACGACTGACTAGGTTTCATCCCTTTCCCTACTGTATTTGTACAGGCATTGACAGTCTTCCTCTTCTACCTCTTCCTCCATCTCTCTTCTTCTCCCCACCCTTACCTGTTCCTTACCCCATCCAACCCTTACATCATCTCTCTGCTCTTGGTCTATTTCATTTCATGTCTTTCTCTCTCTCTCTCTCTCTCTCTCTCTCTCTCTCTCTCTCTCTCTCTCTCTGGGTAGTGCGTTACGGTACCAGGTTGGGAACTGCGGCTGCCACCCTCGACCACCATGACAGTGAGGATGAAGGGCACTATGGGAAGCAGTTGAGCGTGCCCGTTCATGACACCTGCTCCAACTCCACCGTCCAATGTGACGCTCTGCGAGACTGCCGACTGGGCACGGACGAGTCCAACTGTGGTAAGCACACACACACATAACAGACAGACATAAAGACACACATACTTGCAGGTAGATGTACAGAAATGAAAGCCAGGCGGGCAGGTGGACGTACACTCGACGTCTGACAAGCGGACATACATAACCCTTTTTGTATATTATTATTCCATCCCTCCTCTCCTTCTCTCTCCAGTGAGGTTTGGGGCGGACGGTGCTCTACAAGTCAGAACGTCTCAGGACGACCGTTTCCTCCCGGTGTGTTACCAGGGATGGGACCGGAGCTACGCCGACCGAACCTGTGCCCAACTGGGCTTCAGAAAGTAAGACATCACCTTATTTCCCAGCAGACATTTTATAAGCTACCTCACAAAGTAACTACTTTCTCTCACAGCAGCCATGCTATATGCTGCACTTAGAGAGTAATCACTTTCACTCACAGCAGCCATTTGTGTACGCCGCCTCTCGCGTTAACTACCTTCTCGCACAGACATTTGCTCAGTGACGTCTAATTTCACTGCTGCCATTTTCAGTATTTACTCTGAGATTGAATCTCTGCGCTCCTCTCTCTCTCTGGGGTTGGTGTGCCTGTGGCAAATTGGGTGGGGAATTGATTCTACTATTGCTTTGGCAGACGGATTCTAAATGTGTTTGTGTGTCGACCATGCAGGTCCTTTGCAACCAAGGCCGTGAAATCCCAGCAGTCCATTGGTCTAACCCTGAACAACAGATCATCTTTACCCATCCAGGGCCAGGTCAGCGTCGGGTAAGAGAGCTCAACTCCTCTACAAATCTTAGCACTTTTGTATTTACTCCTTTTAGTCCCAGTAATGTCGAGGGAATGGTGGTGTTAAGTCATTCACTGTCATTACCTGCCATGACTGGTTGGGACGTAATGCTATGTCATCATCATAACCGCATTATAAGCCTCATGAAAGAAGTTTCAAATCAACTGTAACCATGCTGTATGTTTCCCAACGTGGTTTAATGTTCGATCCTGAGTTGCTGACATGATTGATCTTGTGTTGCTGTGTAGCTCTTCCTGCCCTGACCAGAATACGGTCTCTCTGAAGTGTATTGGTAAGGAGCTCTCATCGGTTCAAATTTCACATATTGCACTCAGGCAGGCCTATATCAACCTTCTGTTGGAAATATGATTTCTAGTTAAATTAGATACAAATATTTTTGACCACTTCTCCACCTTTTCCCAGATTGTGGGCGTCAGCAGTTGACCTCCCGGATCATAGGGGGCACTGTTGCCAAGCTGGGCCAATGGCCCTGGCAACTGTCTCTGCACTTTGGTAGATCACATGTCTGTGGAGGGGTCCTGGTGTCCCCTGACTTTGTGGTGACAGCTGCCCACTGCTTCCCCAGGTCAGTGACGAGAGGACAACAATGCTCAATTCCAAACTGATCCCTTGGTTCGAATTCTAGACACGCTATGTAGATCCTTGGTAATAGCTCCACCGTACCCTCTCTGCTGCGTTCATGACAAGTCGGAGTGAAATCCGACTTGTTTTGAACTCATTGAGAATGCCAATTGACTAACGGCAAGCTAGCTACTCCAACCACGAACAGAAAGTACAACTATAATGCTCGTAAACATTGTAAAAAAAAAACATAGATTGTTTTTGATGAAATTACTTTTTGTTGTTGCATTTAACTGCCCCAAAATGTTGTTGTCAAATTAATTTCCTTAGTCAGAGTTCAGCGTGTCGGGACACAAGGACAGGTGAAAGAGATCAGGGGGTGACACTCAGATGATGCGAGGGTTCCTAACTTTTAATTACTAGTTAGAGGACAGATCAAACAGATTTCAAGCTTGTGTTTCAGACTTTCCGACATGTCGTCGACGCGTCATTAGCCATACGTTTACTGTCAGTCCTTTTACTTACACATTCCCATATAAAACACAGACCAGTAGTGAATCTGTGCAGCAACTTGCTCAGTGTGATCACCTTAACAACCCTCACCTTGACAACCAGTCTCCATAACTCAATTAAACACTGTATTACCATAATAATAATAATACCATAGGTGTCATAAGCTACAGCCTTGGTTTGAGAAGTAAATGACGATCTATTTTATTTTTTTCCTTGCCAATTGAAGGTTGTTACCCCTGTTTCTTGATGCCAGTAAGTGGCATGTGTACGGAGGAGTGGTGTCTCAAGACAAGCTTCCTTCTCCCTACCTCGTAGAGAAGATCATCGTGAATGAGAATTACAACAACGTAACCAACGACCAGGACATCGCCATTCTGAAGCTGGCCTCACCAGTGGACTTCACTAGTGAGTCCAGGTCTATTCCTTGTATATCAGAGAAACGCTAGGGAGACACTAGCATCAATGTTGGGACAGCACTGTAAAAACCTTTGCCCTTTGCCTCTAAATGTCTGTCCAAATGGCAATCTCATTTGCAGTGGTGTAAAGTACTTAAGTACAAATACTTTAAAGTACTACTTAAGTCGTTTTTTGCGGTATCTGCACTTTAATATTTATATTTTTGCCAATTTTTACTTCACTACATTCCTAAAGAAAATAATGTACTTTTTACTCTATACATTTTCCCTGACACCCAAAAGTAGTCCTACATTTTGAATGCTTAGCAGGACAGGAAAATGGTCCAATTCACACACTTATCAAGAGAACATCCCTGGTCATCCCTACTGCCTCTGGTCTTGATGGACTCACTAAACACAAATGCTTCGTTTGTAAATGATGTCTGAGTGTTGGAGTGCGCCCCTGACTATCCATAAAAATTGTAAAAATTAAATGGTGCCATCTGGTTTGCTTAATACAAGGAATTTGAAATGGTTTATACTTTTACTTTTATCAATTAAGTACATTTTAGCAATTACATTTACTTTTGATACTTAAGTATATTTAAAACTAAATACTTTTAGACTTTTACTCAAGTAGTATTTTACTTGAGACTTTCACTTTTACTTGAGTCACTTTCTATTAAGGTATCTTTTCCTCAAGTATGACAATTGAGTACTTTTTCCACCACCGCTCATTTGTGTGTATGTGTGTGCACACGTGTGTCATTTTTGTCACTGTGTGTTCTCGTGTCTGAAGTCTGTATGCCACTCTGTTTATCTAACTTCCTGCGTGTATGTTTGTTATTCAGGTGCAGTTCAGCCTGCCTGTTTGCCAGCCTTTGACCAGACATTCCCCCGCGGAACCAAATGCTGGACCTCGGGCTTCGGAACAATAGATCATGGATCAGGTAGGAAGAGAGACGAGGGAGTGGAGAGAGGGAGAGATGGACTACACTAAAGGAAAGAGGGAGACAACAGGGACGGACTGGGAACAGAATTGGCCCCGGTCATTTCTGACACACTTCCATCCTCGAGGCCCCCACACCAGCCCTTTTTTAACATTATTATCAGCCAAATATTGATCATTTTGCACAAGAAACAACAACAATTTAGACAGGCCCACTAGGCTATAAATGAACCAGCCCGTCTGGTATTTTCCAAAATTGCTCTATGGCCTGTCCGACGTGGAGAAAGGAGGCTACACATGCATCATTCATCCTATCTCAATGTCTTCTCATTGCAGGAGAGCAACTAGCTATTGTGTCCCTAGCTGAAGTGTGTGTGTGTTTGTGTGTTTGGAGAATGACTGTGTACTGTATGTGTCCCTTCACAGCGATACCCTCCAAAGACCTGATGCAGGTGTCCGTTGACATCATCGACGTGCGTGTGTGTAACAGCTCCAAGGTATACTCCGGCAGTGTGTCCACCAACATGCTGTGTGCCGGAGATCTCAACGGGGGCAGGGACTCCTGTCAGGTACATGTCCATCTGCTGTAGTTCAACTCACCCTCTATTTACAGACCCGGGGACTCATTTATTAACCTTGCGTACATACAAAATATACCCCAAAACATGCGTATGGCAGTTTTGCCGCAAAAATTGGCATTTATAAAAACTGAACTTGGCCTGAGAACATGCTCCATGCAAACTTCCGACCATGCTTACACACATTTTATAGTGGCTGAAGTATTGTCTTGCAAGCATGTACAGTATTTTGTACAAATGTGGGATATGATGACACGCAAAAAAATATCTAATTATAAGATGCAGTTAGAAGAGCGAAAATCTACCAAATGTGTTTTGTTTTTGGAATCTAAAATGATGAGACACATAAATCTATTTCCTATTTATTTTATTTTTAGAACCATTGCAGAATAAATTCCTCACCTTTTCTGGCTGTGATGCATTCCCGAAGTAATACAAAAATACCATGCGCATCTCTCATTTAATTGGGCCTAGTAAATAGATAGGCTATGTAATTTCAAGTTTTGCTGTAGTCTATACGATCGCATAGGCAGCGCGGTTTGTAACTTGACAGTTGAATTTAACAAGTGAACAGACAGTTGATATTTTACATTGAATTATGAATGCAACTACTGTAAGTTACCTACTGTGATTTCTATTGTTTTGAGTAGCCTAGACAATGTTTAAGAATTTGCAAGCAGTCCAGCATATTTAGGTTGGGGGAAATGCCAAAGCAAAACAGTGTTGAATTTAAACGTTCTGCTGACAGGTCCACAACAATTAGCCATTGTTTTTTTTTCTTCAGAAACTGTCACAGTCTTTTGGCAAATACAGCATAGGTTATTGCAAATATTTGAATATTCTGTCAACACCTCCAAAAACATTTGATCAAATTTGCAATTGCTCTTTCTTTTAGAAACTGCAGTGGTCTAATTCCAACAGTTCCATATTTTACGGCAAATAAAAGGCGTTATTGTCACCTATAAAAGGTGAATGGAGGGTTTGTTCACACGCAGTTTTACGACAGGTCGGATTTATAATGGAAAACAAGTGTATGTATGTATGGCGTACACCAAGTTTATTCATCTCCATTTACGTAATGTTTTTTTACGCAACGGGTAAACCACCTGTGGTGGTCTAGAGGTCTAAGCCGCTGCCTCTGGAGCACATGTACAATGTACCGCTGCCAGCATGGGTTCCATTTCGGCCCACTACTCTTTCAACACTCTTTCTCCTACCTTTCACCGCTATTAAATCTAAAAATAGATCTCTCTCTATACCATTAATTAACATACAAGATACTTTGAAAAATGTATTAATTATTAATTTATTAATTAATTATATTTCTGAACTTCGATAGTCCATAGCTGTCCTCTCCTGCACAAACGCTTGTCGTCATCTTAGCTGCCTTGGGGCTGATGAAAATTGCCTCTCCCACTACTCAAATTCCCTTCTACCTCATCTGCTATCCACCGCTTTAAAACATACAGTAATATTGTACCAGGTGCTTTCCACACCTCGGCCCCTGTTCACTCATCCCTTCTCGCCATTCCTCTCAAAGGGAGACAGTGGTGGTCCTCTGGTGTGCCAGACCAGTGACAACCTTTGGCAGCTGGTGGGCTTGACCAGCTGGGGCAGCGGCTGTGGGCAGAGTAACAGGCCGGGGGTCTACACCAAGGTGTCCAGCCTACTGCCCTGGATCTACAGCAAGATGCAGGTGAGATGAAGAGAAGCTACCTGGATTGCCTGTGTTCTAGCAAACCACACCATGCAATACACACCTAATACCCAGCTCACCCTCCCTTGACTTACATGTATGTTAATTCTCATTGTTCCCTCTGCAGCTGGAGAATCCGTGAGGTCACTTCATTTCCATTGGCCTCGCCACATCCTCTCTAAAGACCGCTCGCGGCCTGCTTTCTCGTTCCTCTCGGAACATCACACCATGAAGTCCTATAACAGACAGACAGAGACAGAGACAGACAGACAGACATATGAAAAGAGGAAAGGATGGCCACTAGCTAGGGGAGTACCAGGAAAGGCAGATTGCACTTTAACACAAGACCATTAGTTCTTCTGTTCCTTTACTGTACCTTCTAAAATCACAAAATGCATTACTGTATTTATGCCCAACGGCTGCTACAATATGGATATTATGTGAATCTACACCAATACATTTTGTTCACTGATTCCAGTTTTGTGTTTGAATTATTTTAATTCCCACCGCATTTTTTAAATCTTACAGTAAGTATGTTTATGATATTTACCTGAGATAGGCGGTTCTACGATGGCTGGCCTCTCTTTTCTAAGTCTATGCACCCCTCATATCCACTCACGCCTCCCATATCTCCAATGTTTTTAAAATGTTCTTCGAATATTTTGGGGGAGACTGCATGCTTATTTCTGTTGCATCTAGAAGGAATTTAGAGATGCAATGTGCTTTGTGATTCATCTCCAGAAAATATTTTGTGTGAATTTCGTGAAACTCATTGGAAAGAAAGGAGTTTAACTAATGTAATAATCTGTCCCTACTCACAGCTGCACAGGAGTCCTCTCAAGTCTCTTTCTTGTTGTTGACTAATGTGGATATCACCTCTTAGTGCCATAGTAAAATATAGTTTTACCCTACCTTCCCTGAACGCTTGGGAAAAAAACAAGTGACCCTCCCCTATACCCAAAATAATAATAAAAGCGTAAAGTGGATAGCTGTAAAGGCAGTCAATGTTGTTCTCCCCCTTAGACGAGAAGGAGCATGGATAGGACCAAGATGCGGATTGAGGGAAATAAGCCATCTTTTAATGAAAACAGCAAACAAGACACTACAAAACTACAAAACAACAAACGTGACTAACCTTCAACTGTCCATGTGTGGACACAGGAACAAACACCCACAAAACCCCAGTGAAACCCTGGCTGCCTTAGTATGACTCTCAATTAGAGACAAACGATACACACCTGTCTCTAATTGAGAATCATACCAGGCCGAACACAAAAACCAACCTAGAAATACGAAACATAGACTGCCCACCCAAAACAAGCCCTGACCATAAACACATACAAAAACAACATAAAACAGGTCAGGACCGTTACAGAACCCCCCCCCCCCCCCCCTCACGGTGCGAACGCCGGGCGCACCAGCACAAAGTCCAGGGGAGGGTCTGGGTGGGCAGTTGACCACGGTGGTGGCTCAGGCTGAGGGCGAGGTCCCCACCCCACCATAATCAATCCCCGCTTCTTTATCCCCCTCCCAATGACCACCCTCCCACTAACACCACCTAAATGAAGGGGCAGCACCGGGATAAGGGGCAGCACCGGGATAAGGGGCAGCACCGGGATAAGGGGCTGCGGCAAGTCCTGGCTGAGGGACTCCGGCAGGTCCTGGCTGAGGGACTCCGGCAGGTCCTGGCTGAGGGACTCCGGCAGGTCCTGGCTGAGGGACTCCGGCAGGTCCTGGCTGAGGGACTCCGGCAGGTCCTGGCTGAGGGACTCCGGCAGGTCCTGGCTGAGGGACTCCGGCAGGTCCTGGCTGAGGGACTCCGGCAGGTCCTGGCTGAGGGACTCCGGCAGGTCCTGGCTGAGGGACTCCGGCAGGTCCTGGCTGAGGGACTCCGACCGGTCCGGGCGTAGGGACTCCGACCGGTCCGGGCGTAGGGACTCCGACCGGTCCGGGCGTAGGGACTCCGGCAGGTCCTGGCTGGACGGCTCTGGCAGGTCCTGGCTGGACGGCTCTGGCAGGTCCTGGCTGGACGGCTCTGGCAGGTCCTGGCTGGACGGCTCTGGCAGGTCCTGGCTGGACGGCTCTGGCAGGTCCTGGCTGGACGGCTCTGGCAGGTCCTGGCTGGACGGCTCTGGCAGGTCCTGGCTGGACGGCTCTGGCAGGTCCTGGCTGGACGGCTCTGGCAGGTCCTGGCTGGACGGCTCTGGCAGGTCCTGGCTGGACGGCTCTGGCAGGTCCTGGCTGGACGGCTCTGGCAGGTCCTGGCTGGACGGCTCTGGCAGGTCCTGGCTGGACGGCTCTGGCAGGTCATGGCAGGACGGCTCTGGCAGGTCATGGCAGGACGGCTCTGGCTGGTCATGGCAGGACGGCTCTGGCTGGTCATGGCAGGACGGCTCTGGCTGGTCATGGCAGGACGGCTCTGGCTGACTGAGACGCACTATAGGCCTGGTGCGTGGTACCGGAACTGGAGGTACCGGGCTGAGGGCACGCACCTCAGGGCGAGTGCGGGGAACAGGAACTGGGCACACTGGACTCTCGTGGCGCACTCTAGGCCTGGTGCGTGGTACCGGAACTGGAGGTACCGGGCTGGAGACACGCACCATAGGGAGAGTGCGTGGAAGAGGAACAGGGCTCTGGAGATGCACTGGAAGCCTGGTGCGTGGTGTAGGCACTGGTGGTACTGAGCTGGGGTGGGAAGGTGGCGCCGGATATACCGGACCGTGAAGGAGGACACGTGCTCTTGAGCACCGAGCCTCCCCAACCTTACCAGGTTGAATGGTCCCCGTAGCCCTGCCAGTGCGGCGAGGTGGAATAGCCCGCACTGGGCTATGCAGGCGAACCGGGGACACCACCTGTAAGGCTGGTGCCATGTACGCCGGCCCGAGGAGACGTACTGGAGACCAGATACGTTGGGCCGGCTTCATGCCACTCGGCTCGATGCCCAACCTAGCCCTCCCAGTGCGGCAAGGTGGAATAGCCCGCACTGGGCTAAGCACGCGTACTGGGGACACCGTGCGCTTTACCGCATAACACGGTGTCTGACCAGTACGACGCCCTCTTACTCCACGGCAAGCCCGGGGAGTTGGCTCAGGTATCCAACCCGGCTTCGCCACACTCCCCTTTAGCCCCCCCCCCCCCCCCAAGAAATTTTTGGGTGAGCCTCTCGGGCTTCCAGCCTCTCCGCCTTGCTTTTGCCTCATAAAACCTCCTCTCCGCTTTTGCTGCCTCCAGCTCCGCTTTGGGGCGGCGACACTCCTCTGGCTCTGCCCAGGGTCCTTCTCCGTCCAGAATCTCCTCCCAAGTCCATTCCTCTTTTCCCCATTGCTGTAGTTCCTTTTCTCTCTCCTCAATCCGCTTGGTCCTGTTGTGGTGGGTGTTTCTGTAAAGGCAGTCAATGTTGTTCTCCCCCTTAGACGAGAAGGAGCATGGATAGGACCAAGATGCGGATTGAGGGAAATAAGCCATCTTTTAATGAAAACAGCAAACAAGACACTACAAAACAACAAACGTGACTACCCTTCAACTGTCCATGTGTGGACACAGGAACAAACACCCACAAAACCCCAGTGAAACCCTGGCTGCCTTAGTATGACTCTCAATTAGAGACAAACGATACACACCTGTCTCTAATTGAGAATCATACCAGGCCGAACACAAAAACCAACCTAGAAATACAAAACATAGACTGCCCACCCAAAACACACGCCCTGACCATAAACACATACAAAAACAACATAAAACAGGTCAGGACCGTTACAATAGCAGAGAACATGCCTATTGTTTACCCTCACTAATAGGACAGCGCAGAGCCTTAGATATGCAGTTTTATAAATTGTTTTTAGTGGATTCGGACCACCCCGGATAAGGGTATCCATTATACTAAACGCATTACGTGCAATTCATTTTAAATGACTGGAGACAAGTAGATCATTTTTGAATACCACAGCAGAGCGTGACAACGAACGAACACATGCTGCAGCACCAGAGACGTTCTGATGTCTAAACAGGATATTGTTGTTAAAAAAAGAGGATAGTCTAAGTTTAGAACAGTGCAGAAGTTGTCAATCAATTGTAAAAATGTAGCGCAACAGAACTAGTTACAACTGAAGTATCCGATCATCAATGATTTCAAGGAAAAAACACTTGTTGTTTAACACAGCATATCATCAGGTATGGCCTACAAGCACTTCTAACTGTTTTTCATGTGGGAAACGATCATTTTCAAATGTATTCTATTTCATTCCATGACATTGTTGTCGGTGTTGACTGTGGCATGGGAATATATGAGCATCTGCTAGGCTAAATGAACGAACTAGACATGCGTGGCTCACGGCATGATCCTCAAACCAAAGACGAGCTAAACTTGTGTTTCTAAAAGTGATTTCAAAGGTACTTTAGAATGAGTGGAAAGCCTAATAAGGCATTTTTCATTTCATTATTATTATTTAAATCCAAGTATGTTTTATTTATTTTTTTTATCTTAAGCTAACAAGTGGAAGGCCTATGCGTTTAGCCATATTCTTTAACAAAAGCCATAATACCCTCACTTACCCCCTCAATTCGAGCCCTGGTTTTAACTCAACACACCAAGCTCTTCACTGACACTGAGATATTTAAGGAGTGCGTGGCGACTGAAGGAATTGGCTGACAAAATTGACATCTTTGGATAGTAGACTATAATTTTGTCTGTCTTGAATAGGAAGAAATAGGCTCCAACACAAAGCCCTCTTGTTATTAGCCTAAAGTCAAAATTAAAATGGAGACTTTTTCAATGAATTAGGCCTTCTCGAATTAGCCTACTTTCAGCACCCATGCGCTGTCTATTTCCGTGGCTGCCGCTTCATAGTAATGTAAGTTATGTAAATTACTCAAATATGGCTTATTGTGAGGTAAATAACTCTGATAAATGGCTTCATTATGGGCAATGATACATATTGTTTTTACTATAATCAATTATAGCGGTAGGAAACTTACTGCCGGTCCTCCTTCTCTTTTTCACGCTCTCCCTCTCAAACTGTACAGGACATCAGTAAGCCTAGTCTGCGTGGACAGATATTGCATTTTTTTTTTACAAATCAAAACATTTGTCTGGAAAGAAGCCTTTGACTCACCTTCTGAAGTGCCACCATACACAGCACAGTCATTGGTTAGGCAGCACAAAAGGGTTTACATCCAGCCAGGTCACCCGTGATTACAAGTCAGTATTCGACATCCATCCATGTCTGAGGACGTCGGGAGATGACATGGAAACCGGACACTAGAGGCAACAGTGAGTGCTGTTACCTTCAAGTATGTAGGCATCTGGCTCTGGTGCCAACGGCTGCATGTTCTAATCCAGCGACAGAAAGTTGTTTTTGAGATTTAGATTTTAAGCCTATCCCTATCCCTAACCGTAACCCTTACCCAAACCTATCCCTAACCGTAACCCTTACCCAAACCTATCCCAAACCGTAACCATTCGCAGTTAATGCCTAACCTTAAGATTCCGGAGTTAATGCCGAAACGTAACCCTAATATTAAAAATGTTCAGTTAATGCCTAAATGTAACCTTAATAACTTTGAAATGTCACATTTTAAACAACTTCGAAATTTGAGAAACATGGATGAACATCTAATTCTGACGTGAAACTGTGAGAGCTAGCTGTTACATCAGCAGAATCAGGGCAGGCTGGCGCCGACAGAGATGGGCACCTCGCATCGCGTTCCTAGGAAACTATGCAGTATTTAGTTTTTTTATGTGTTATTTCTTACATTGTTACCCCAGGAAATCTTAAGTTTTATTACATACAGTCGGGAGGAACTATTGGATGTAAGAGCAACATCAACTCACCATCATTACGACCAGGAATACGACTTTCCCGAAGCGGATCCTCAGTTTGGACCACCACTCAGGACAATGGATCGGATCCCAGTAGGCGACCCAAAACAACGGCGCCGTAGAAGGGGCAGACGGATCGGTCTTCTGGTCAGGCTGCGTAGAAGGGCACATCGCGCACCGCTCCCGAGCATACTACTCGCCAATGTCCAGTCTCTTGACAACAAGGTAGACGAAATCCGAGCAAGGGTTGCCTTCCAGAGAGACATCAGAGATTGTAACATTCTCTGTTTCACGGAAACATGACTCACTTGGGATACGTTATCAGAGTCGGTACAGCCACCTGGTTTCTTCACGCATCGCGCCGACTGAAACAAACATCTCTCTGGTAAGAAGAAGGGCGGGGGTGTATGTCTAATGATTAACGAGACGTGGTGTGATCATAACAACATACAGGAAATCAAGTCCTTTTGTTCACCTGACCTAGATTTCCTTACAATCAAATGCAGACCGCATTATCTACCAAGAGAATTATCTTCGATCATAATCACAGTCGTGTATATCCCCCCCAAGCAGACACATCGATGGTCCTTAAAGAACTTCATTTGAGTCTATGTAAACTGGAAACCACATATCCTGAGGCTGCATTTATTGTAGCTGGGGATTTTAACAAGGCTAATCTGAAAACAAGGCTCCAAGAATTTTATCAGCATATCGAATGCGCGACCCGGGCTGGCAAAACCCTGGATCACTGTTTTCTAACTTCCGCGACGCATACAAAGCCCTTCCCCGCCCTCCTTTTGGAAATTCTGACCACGACTCCATTTTGTTGCTCCCAGTTTATTGACAGAAACTAAAACAGGAAATGCCCGTGCTCACGTCTGTTCAACCAATCGGATTCCACGCTTCAAGATTGCTTCGATCACGTGGACTGGGATATGTTCCGCATAGCGTTGGACAATAACATTGATGAATACGCTGATTCGGTGAGCGAGTTTATTAGCAAGTGCATCGGTGATTTTGTACCCACAGTGTCTATTAAAACCTTCCCCAACCAGAAACCGTCGATTGATGGCAGCATTCGAGCCAAACTGAAAGCTCGAAACACTGATTTTAATCAGGGCAAGGTGTCCGGAAACATGACCGAATACAAACAGTTTAGCTATTCCCTCCGCAAGACAATCAAGCAAGCTAAGCGTCAGTATAGAAACAAAGTAGAGTCACAATTCAACAGCTCCGACACGAGACGTATGTGACAGGGTCTACAGTCAATCACGGACTACAAAAGGAAAACCAGCCACGTCGCAGACCACGATGTCTTGCTCCCAGACAAACTAAACAACTTCTTTGCTCGCTTTGAGGACAGTACAGTGCCACTGACATGGCCCACTACCAAAACCTGCGGGCGCTCCTTCACTGCAGCTAATGTGAGTAAAACATTTAAACGTGTTAAAACTTCTTATGGCTGCAGGGGGCGTATTGAAAAACTGGAAAATATGTGCACATTTTCAAACGGCCTCTTAATCAATTTTTGCTCTTACAATATGCATATTATTACTACTATTGGATAGAAAACAGTCTCTAGTTTCTAAAAACGTTTGAATTATTTCTCTAAGTGGAACAGAACTATTTTTACAGCCCATTTCCTACCCGGAAGTCAGATTTCCAAAATCGATGTCGCTCTTCAAGACCTTGTCTATAAAAGGGCATGTCACTTAGGACTGTAGAAACACGTCATACGCCTTCCCCTGGGTGTCATGCGGAAGTGAGAGAAGAAAGGACTTGAATATCTCGTCCAGGGGTTGAACACAACCTCTTGGAGTGAGACCTGCGCACATTATTTTTTTTTCTGGGCACGAAGTAGGACCTGGACTCGGCTCCTGGAAAACGCTCGTTAAAGGTGAATATGATCTGTGGCTTCGATTTTATTTGATACATGTCACAATATCATCCTAAAGTATGTTTTTTCAATATAGTTTAATTATATTATTGAAATTTATTCGGGACTTTAGACGTGATGCTTTGGAAGAATTGTTTGAAGAAGGAGAGGTTAGCGCCGCACGGCCAGTGTGCTTGTTAATTCAAGAGGGAAATAGTTTGTTCTGGATCCCAAACAAAGACTGTACTGGACAATGGACCCCTTTACAACATTCTGATGGAAGATCAACAAAGATAAGGACCCAATTTTGGATGCTTTTTCATATATCTGTCGAACTGTGCTATGCTACCGTTTGACTAGAATCAATGCTGCCGTGTGCTAGCTAATGTAGTAAGCTAATCTAACGATATATTGTGTTTTCGCTGTAAAACACTTCAAAAATCGGAAATATTGGCTCTATTCACACGATCTTTGTCTTTCATTAGCTATCCACCATATATTTTTCTGAAATGTTTTATGATGTGTAATTAGTAGTTGACGTTGGTGTCTGTATTTTCTCTGGCTACTCCCGTGCGATTTCAGACTGTAGCTATGATGGGAGCAGTAATGTAAAACTGATTTATAGCTAAAATATGCAAATTTTTTGAACAAAACATAGATTTATTGTGTAACATGTTATAGGACTGTCATCTGAGGTAGTTTTTTCTAGGTTATTTAGGTTGGTTCTAGGTTAGTTAGGTTGGCTTGTGCATGCTACTTGCATCCTACTTGTGCTGTGAAAAATGTCTGTTCTCTTTTTAATTTGGTGGTGAGCTAACATAAATATATGTGGTGTTTTCTCTGTAAAACATTTAAAAAATCGGACATGTTGGCTGGATTGACAAGATGTTTATCTTTCAAATACTGTATTGGACTTGTTAATGTGTGAAAGTTAAATATTTTTAAAAAATAGATTTTGAATTTCGCGCCCTGCACTTGAAGTGGCTGTTGTCATATTGATCCCGACTTAGGGCTTGCAGCCCAAACAGGTTAACCCTCGCAAGGCTGCCGGCCCAGACGGCATCCCCAGCCGCGTCCTCAGAGCATGCGCAGATGGTGTGTTTACGGACAAATTCAATCAATCCTTATCCCAGTCTGCTGTTCCCACATGCTTCAAGAGGGCCACCATTGTTTCTGTTCCCAAGAAAGCTAAGGTAACTTATCTAAATTACTATCGCCCCGTAGCACTCACTTCCGTCATCATGAAGTGCTTTGAGAGACTAGTCAAGGACCATATCACCTCCACCCTACCTGACACCCTAGACCCACTCCAATTTGCTTACCGTCCCAATAGGTCCACAGACGACGCAATCGCAATCATACTGCCCTAACCTATCTGGTCAAGAGGAATACCTATGTAAGAATGCTGTTCATCGACTACAGCTCAGCATTTAACACCATAGTACCCTCCAAACTCGTCAGAAAGTTTGAGACCCTGGGTCTCGACCCCGCCCAGTGCAACTGGGTCCTGAACTTCCTGACGGGCCGCCCCCATGGGGTGAGGGTAGGAAACAACATCTCCACCCCGCTGATCCTCAACACTGGGGCCCCACAAGGGTGCGTTCTCAGCCCTCTCCTGTACTCCCTGTTCACCCATGACTGCGTGGCCATGCACGCCTCCAACTCAATCATCAAGTTTGCAGACGACACTACAGTGGTAGGCTTGATTACCAACAACGACGAGACGGCCTTCAGGGAGGAGGTGAGGGCCCTCGGAGTGTGGTGTCAGGAAAATAACCTCACACTCAATGTCAACAAAACAAAGGAGATGATCGTGGACTTCAGGAAACAGCAGAGGGTGCAGCCCCCTATCCACATTGACGGGACAGTAGTGGAGAAGGTGGAAAGTTTTAAGTTTCTCGGCGTACACATTACGGACAAACTGAAATGGTCCACCCACGCAGACAGCGTGGTGAAGGCGCAGCAGCGCCTCTTCAACCTCAGAAGGCGGAAGAAATTCGGCTTATCACCAAAACTACTCAAACTTTTACAGATACACAATCGAGAGCATCCTGTCGGGCTGTATCACCGCCTAGTACAGCAACTGCTCCGCCCACAACCGTAAGGCTCTCCAGAGGGTAGTGATGTCTGCACAACGCATCACCGGGGGCAAACTACCTGCCCTCCAGGACACCTACACCACCCGATGTCACAGGAAGGCCAAAAAGATCATCAAGGACAACAACCACCCGAGCCACAGCCTGTTCACCCCGCTATCATCCAGAAGGCGAGGTCAGTACAGGTGCATCAAAGCGGGGACCGAGAGACTGAAAAACAGCTTCTATCTCAAGGCCATCAGACTGTTAAACAGCCATCACTAACTTTGAGTGGCTGCTGCCAACATACTGACTCATCTCTAGCCACTTTAATAATGAAAAATGTATGTAATAAATGTATCACTAGCCACTTTAAACAATGCCACTTTATATAATGTTTACATACCCTACATTACTCATCTCATATGTATATACTGTACTCTATACCATCTACTGCATCTTGCCTATGCCGTTCGGCCATCGCTCATTCATGACTCTTTATGTACATATTCTTATTCATTCCTTTACACTTGTGTTTGTATACACCATTCCAAGAGCGCAAAAACGCAGGAAGTACATTTTCTTAGAAATATAACTTGGCCCTGTGCTTCACCGAGCATGCTCTTCGCATAGCCTATAGTATAGGCTATGGATCATTTCATTGAGACCACACTAGGCGCACTTGATATTACACGCCCAGCAGAGAAACAGGGACGAGGGTCATCATCGGGTACTCATCGAGATACTATAATAAGCAACTAGTTCTCAAACCCTGAGCAATACAACATTTGATCAATTACAAATCACATGACCCTCCCCTGGACTAAATAAAAAAAAATACTAAAGTCTCCCTCTGACATTGTGACTGCTCCCTAATGTAAATCTCTCTCTCTTTCTTTCTGTCTTCTCAAACATGAGCAATATGACATTTCATTGATTTCAAATTGCATAACTCTCCCCGGACTAAATAAAAAAAAGACTAAAACCTCCCACTGACGGAAATTGAAAAATCATGACCCTCCCCCATTTTTCCTCCAGGTAACAATTGTGTACATTTCGACTGCTCCCTAATGCCAATCTCTCTCTCTCCAGTCTCCCAATACTGATGGTTTACCACAGACTACATTGTAGTTTACATCAAAAACACATTCAGTGTATATTTGTAACTGGTTGGGTGCCCGATTCAACGGACGGGAAGACGCGCGGAAAGCTACGGGTAGATGGCTAGATGCTCACGAACATCAACAGGGGGTCGTGTGTGCGCAACACAGTCTCACAATCAATTCGTGTGAGGCTGGGCTGGTGTGTGAGGTAGAGAGAGTGAGAGAGAGACAGACAGACATCAAGAGACCTTTTGTAATCAATAAGAACAGAAGAAACATTGAGATTCTCCAACAAAGATATTGGCAAACTATTTTTACATTCTAAGAGCGCGACACGATCAAGATCCTTCGTGGGACTGCAATTGAACAGTGAGAAGGCACAAATTATACAAATTGAAACAATAATTACGCTTTGCGAGAAGAAGCTGATCCGTGTCGTGGATTGGATTGGGGTCAATCAACTTGTATCTCAACGTCAAGATAATAGAAAGAGGTAAGAAGATAAATTGGGCATGTTTGTTTTTCGACATAATTCAAAAGGGGCGTGTGCGTTCTCATATCTACAGCGTGTTATTGTCTGCCTAGTTGGAGCTAAATATTTGGAATCTGGTATCTGGTCAAATGAGTGGGGTGTATTGGCTAAATAATATAGGCAACATTTAATTTCCTGAAATATTGATGTGAATAATGTATTGAGAACTTGTCTCAATGTGTATAGGCCTATGCATGCATAATATAAGTTGCATGATGGATATAAAATATATATATATTCACTCATTGCATTTTATTTTGCAAAAATAACGTCTGTAAGAGCTTTTTTCCCCAAATAGGCCTAAGCTATAAAGGTCTCGACTTGTTTTTGTATGCAATCGATTCTAATGCCGCGAGGGTGTGTCCTTTTCACAGTGGCAGTGTATGATGTTAGTTCAGCCAAGTCGTCTCGTGCAGAGCAGACACACAACATTCAACAGTTTGTATAATTAGTCCTAGGCCAAATAGGTCTAAATGGTATGTAGAACGAATTATTTGAAGCGCCTGAATACTCCCCTGTCCACAATACTGGCAAGTCTAGTGGTAAAGCAACAGGTTAGGATCGGTGAAAGTGGCAGACTCGCGGAGCTCGCGCCAGGCACGGTGTCCATGATGAGCTAGCTAGACTACCTCGCCTTTGCAAATTATAAAACACACTCATGCACAGTTATGCAAACTACGGCTATGTCGTAATGTAGGTAACACCAGAGACACACTATAGGCAATGTTATAATATAAAAACTGATACAATTATTCGGGAGTGATTGTACCTCCCAGTCTCCATTTTGGGCAGTGGTCTGGGAGCGCGAAAAAAGCTTATCTGTGGATGATGGATATGTGGTAGGTAGCCTGCAATAATTAAACGGAGGCACTTGTGTTCGTTCATTTGGTTGTCATGAGCTGTTGGGTCGTTCCAGCAAATGATTACCTTTTGGGTAGTGTAATTTAGTCCCAACATGTTTTTATTTCACCTTATTTTAACATTCATAAACAACACATGTTCGATTTAATGTAAAAAAAAAAAAAACGTTTTAGCATCTCAAGAGGTTAAATTGAAAAATGACTACAGTAAGTGCCTATTTAGTGCCAAATAAAGTAACAGGGTTGATGATTTAATCTTAAATAAGCCATATATCCCCCTGTGACAGGGGGAATTGAAGCTTGTTGTGTGCAACAGGGAGCGGCAGTTGAATGCAAGCTTCACAAAAAGATGTTCATTTTTAGCCGGTCTTTCTGGGTAACAGGGTTAATGTATTATGGTCGACCCGCTCAGTTTTCCACCACAAAATACCCGAAATGGCCAAAAGGAGTAGAACCAGCCCACCTGCCTTATCACTATGATTTGATTTTTAGATATGCATATTTAAAAAAAAAAAAAAAATAGTTTCACCTTATTAAAACGAGTTCAGTTCATGTAGCAGGGTTTACCTTAAAATAAGGGACAGATATGTGATGAGATTGGATGAATCACTAATCACATGAAGTAAATCATCTTAGATATGACTTTGTCCAAGCAACAAAAATAACTAGGGCTTTACAATGAGGGGGAAAACTTGGAGAAATTTTGGAGTTACGTGGGTTAAAATCTTCCTAGAAGTCAAGAGGGTGCACCGAGGGGCATGTCAAAATGCTGAATTTTGTCACTTAAGCAAAAGAAAAAATCATAATAAAAATCTGATTCATAGAATTTTCCATGTGGTCTATATTAATTACAAGGTACTTAATATACGTTTTTTTAAATTAAATATTGTCGCACAATTTCTACTGAAAATATGAAAATGCACTTTTCTAGTGGAACGACCCTGTTGTATAAAGGCTTATGTTGAGCGTGAACACGCATTAATTAACGTTTGAATCTCATCACTGTGTCCCCACCCCTTTCTTCTCTTCTCACATACTAAAGTTTTTCATGACAATACCATCTCGAGCCCACCTCCCTCCACTCGGCACACATCCCTCACCAAGAGTATTTGGTACCTCGAATAGTAGTCACCTGATGGAAACAGTTGCCGTAGCAATACCCCTGCGCCATGGCAGTAGCCACGTCCAATGTCTTGTTGTCATGGAGATTTACAATCACGGTGATGGCAAAGATGCTAAGCCATAAGCCATGGGGTCTTGCTCCAGAAGGATCTTGATGCCCTGTATTTTGTGCTAATTCATCATTTGCCTGTTCTATTTGGGTTGTATTATAACACGTCTGGATCACATAATGAGAATGAGCGAGTTGTAGTAAAGCGACAGATGAGGCACGCACGCACATGCACGCACACCTGAGAGCTAATCAGAGGCAGCGGCATTGTGGAGCGCTACAGGTAACCACCAAAATAAAGGAAACACGTAGTAAATGAGATTTCTGGAAGCTCTGTTATGGTGTAGGTTGCTTTTTCCTGGCATGGTTTAGGTCCACTCAACCCGTTAGAAGGGCAAGGTAGACAGCAATAAATACACAGCCATTCTGGTGAACCATTTCTAGCCATCTGTTCCAGGATGATTATGGCTATGTCTCCTCTCCATAGGATGACAATGTCCCTGAATGGTTTGATGAGCATGAAAAAACGATGTAAACGATATATGAGACAAAACACCAAATGATAGAATTTCTCGTGGAAGAAAGGTGTCACATCCCTCCAATAGAGTTCCAGACACTTGTAGAATCTATGCCAAGGTGCATTGAAGCTGTTCTGTCAGGTTCTGGTGGCCCAACACCCTATTTAGGCACTTTATGTTGGTGTTTCCTTTAATTTCACAGCTACATGCATCTTTCATCAGCAGAGAGGTACTCTAAAATCACATTGTCAGTAATAGAGAGGTTTGTCTCGGGTAAGAGCAGCTGTTTTGTCAGTGAGATGGGGTAAATAGATAATCATTCTGCACTCTTCAAATGCCTGACCTACCTCCCAAACACCCACAGTGGCAAGAACAAGTATTTGAACCCTTTGGAAATACCTGGATTTCTGCATAAATCGGTCATAAAATTCAATCTGATCTTCATCTAGGTCACAACAGCAGACCAACACAGTCTGCTTAACTAATAACAATTGTACTTTTTCATGTCTTTATTGAACACCCCGTGTAAACATTCACAGTGCAAGGTGGGGAAATTATGTGAACCCTTGGATTGAATAACTGGTTGACCCTCCGTTGGCAGCAATAACCTCAACCAAATGCTTTCTGTAGTTGGGAATCAGACTTGCACAACAGTCAGGGGGAATTTTGAACCATTCCTCTTTACAAAACTGTTTCAGTTCAGCAATATTCTTGGGATGTCTGGTGTGAACTGTTCTCTTGAGGTCATGCCACAGCATCTCAATCAGGTTGAGGTCAGGACTCTGACTGGGCCACTACAGAAGGCGTATTTTCTTCTGTTGAAGCCATTCTGTTGTTGATTTACTTCTGTGTTTTGGGTCGTTGTCCTGTTGCATCACCCAACTTCTGTTGAGCTTCAATTGGCGGACAGATAGCCTAACGTTCTCCTGCAAAATGTCTTGATAAACTTGGGAATTCATTTTTCTGTTAATGATAGTAAGCTGTCCATGCCCTGAGGCAGCAAAGAAGCCCCAAACCATGATGCTCCCTCCACCATAGTTTACAGTTGGGATGAGGATGTTGGTGTGCTGTGACTTTTTTTCCACACATAGAGTTGTGTGTTGCTTCCAAACAACTCAACTGTAGTTTCATTTGTACACGGAATATTTTGCCAGTAGCGCTGTGGAACATCCAGGTGCACTTTTGCAAACTTCAGACGTACAGTAATGTTTTTTTTGGACAGCAGTGGCTTCTTACGTGGTGTCCTTCCATGAACACCATTCTTGTTTAGTGTTTTACGTATTGTACTCTCGTCAACAGAGTTGTTAGCATGTTCCAGGGATTTCTGTAAGTCTTTAGCTGACACTAGGATTCTTCTTAACCTCATTGAGCTTTCTGTGCTGTGCTCTTGCAGTCATCTTTGCAGGACGGCCACTCCTAGGGAGAGTAGCAACAGTGCTGAACTTTCTCCATTTATAGACAGTTTGTCTTACCGTGGACTGATGAACATCAAGGCTTTTAGAGATACTTTTGTAACCCTTTCCAGCTTTATGCAAGTCAACAATTCTTAATGTTAGGTCTTCTGAGATCTCTTTTGTTCGAGGCATGGTTCACATCAGGCAATGCTTCTTGTGAATAGCAAACTCAAATTTTGTGAGTGTTTTTTATAGGGCAAGGCAGCTCTAACCAACATCTCCAATCTCGTCTCAATGGTTGTACTCCGGGTTAGCTGACTCCTAACTCCAATTAGCTTCTGGAGAAGTCATTAGCCTAGGGGTTCACATACTTTTTCCAACCTACACTGTGAGTGTTTAAATGATGTATTCAATATAGACAAGAAAAATACAATAATTTGTGTGTTATTAGTTTAAGCGCACTGTGTTTGTCTACTGTTGTGACTTAGATGAAGATCAGATCAAATTTGACGACCAATTTATGCAGAAATCCAGGTAATTCCAGAGGGTTCACATACTTTTTCTTGCCACTGCAGATATGGGAGCTTTTACATGAGTCTGGGTGTCCCAGGGAGATAGCGATCAGTGTCAAATTGACATAGAAATAACAATAATGGGTAAGATCCAGAGAGAAACCAAGCTCCAGCAGTTAGATCACAATGCTCCCAAATATAATTTCCCACAACCATACACTCTAAACTCTTAGGGAAAAAAAGTGCCATCTAGGACCTAAAGGGTTCTTTAGCTGTCCCCATAGGAGTACCCTTTGAAGAAACCTTTTTGGTACCAGGTAGAACCCTTTTGGTTCCATGGAGAACCCTTTTGGTTCCATGGAGAACCCTTTTGAGTTCCATGTACAACCCTTAACAGTTTGAGCTCCATGTAGAACCCTGGAACCAAAACGTGTTCTACATGGAACCCTTTTGGAACCATTTTTTCTAAGAGTGCAGGTTTGATCATGGCCTAGACACTCGCAAACAAAGGCGTGAGCGTTCAGGTGTGAAAAGATTCACACTCACATAGAGAAGGAAGATAAACAATGGGTCACAACACACGACAGCATTTCCACTATGATGTTAATTTCGATGTCTTCTTCCATATGCATAATTCATCATTCATGGTCTTGGGCTCGAGTCATAGCTCCCTCCCTGGGTTTGTTGCTTCTGTAGATGTCTACACCGACGTCATCCCAGGATGCCGCTGCTTCTGCCTCAGTTTCTGCCTGCCCTTCCCCCTCTGCTCTACCCTTCCCCCTTCTAGCTCAGACAAAGCGAGGTGATGGCAGCACCATGGGACTGAAACGTGACACATACAAACAATGGAGTGACAAAAGTGGGTTAAGGAGAGGCATAGAGGCCAGTGAATCGGGTGGCACTTCTCAATTCTAGCAAGGGAGGTGAACTTGAGTGTCTGTGTCACTAGCACTGGCCTGGCTGGCGGTGCCACACCCAAACAACAGCTTTCCCACGGGATTCCAAATTGTCAACCTCTGATCTCAGACGTAGAACTGGTTGAATTGCACTTTCCCACTGGGTGGAATTTCAGACTATTGACGTGTTTTTCTTGCCCTCTGGTCCTGATTGTTAGACAGTTGACAGCAGGTCATTCCTCACTGTCAGTTAGGGCTAGGCGATATATAGAACTAATTCAATTCATTAGAATGTATGTTGTAGTGCAATTGCAAATGCCCGTATCGCAAGAATCACATTTTTACATTTGTTTTGTTTTCATGAGCGTTTATGTCCGCTTGTTCTTACGTCGTCTCCATCGCTCCTTCTGTGCTGTGTGCACCTTCCTATGTCCAGACACACACACACACACACACACACCGAGTCCCTCCCCTTGTCACTCACAAAAAAACAAAGATGAGAGATCACTTCTTCCTCTCTGACAAGTGGTTTCAACTCGCTATTTGCATTGGAGGTTTGTTCCAACAGAATCGGTCACACGGACACCGGAACACGTGGAGACATTATTTTACTGTGATAAAGGAGACGTGAACCTTTCTAACCGTACGCCTCACCTCTTCAAATTGCGCGCAGAGCAACTACTAAAACAGGAGAATCAATGAAAGTTGGTTCTGGAAAATGTGGCCGAAGTATAATTTCAAAAGCCCTTTAATTCATTAGATTATTGCTGACTGTTTGAAATACTGCGCATTTGACCTTGAATTGTGCAACAACGTTTATTCAGAGGTACAGTGTAGATCGTGAATCGCCCATAAAAAAATGGAGATATGATTTTTAGGCCAAATTGCAGAGCTCTAAAATTCTACTCTGAGGTAAACACTACTGAATGGACCTCAGTGGCTTGTATTTGCTATCATGCCTCAGCTTCCTGCCTCGCCCCATTCACTGTCATCCTTTTCCTATCCCTCCTTTTCAGCTTGTTGAAAAGGTTCAAATGTGTTTTGAATGTAAATCCTTTGTGCTGGGTGGACTAATAGCCTGTACGGTGCTCCTCAGTCCTGTGTTTTTATTGTGTCTATAGTGTAGACTAGTAGTAGAAGTATGGAGCTTTGAAAAGGGTACCTAATCCCCCTAGAGGTCATCCAAGGTGTCACGTAGCCTTTACCTTCACTATGTTAACGCGCTATTAGTACCATTAGCAAGGTAGCTATGTGTAAGTGGGGTCCTCTATGTCTCTCTATGCATACATACATGCATACATACATACATACATACATACATACATACATACATACATACATGCATACATACATACATACATACATACATACATACATACATACATGCATGCATGCATGCATGCATGCATGCATGCATGCATGCATACATAGTTGAAATCGGAAGTTTACATACACTTAGGTTGGAGTCATTGAAACTCGTTTTTCAACCACTCCACACATTTCTTGCTAACAAACTATAGTTTTGGCAAGTCGGTTAGGACATCTACTTTGTACATGATACAAGTCATTTTTCCAACAAATGTTTGCAGACAGATTATTTCACTTAAAATTCACTGTATCACAATTCCAGTGGGTCAGAAGTTTACATACACTAAGTTGACTGTGCCTTTAAACAGCTTGGAAAATTCCAGAACATGATGTCATGGCTTTAGAAGCTTCTGGTGGGCTAATTGACATCATTTGAGTCAATTGGAGGTGTACCTGTGGATGCATTTCAAGGCCTACCTTCAAACTCAGTGCCTCTTTGCTTGACATCATGGGAAAATCAAAGGAAAGCCGCCAAGACCTCAGAAAAAAAAATTGTAGGCCTCCACAAGCCTGGTTTGTCCTTAGGAGCAATTTCCAAATGCCTGAAGGTACCATGTTCATCTGTACAAACAATAGTACGCAAGCATAAACACCATGGGACCACACAGCCGTCATACCGCTCAGGAAGGAGACGCGTTATATCTCCTAGAGATGAACGTACTTTGGTGAGAAAAGTGCAAATCTATCCCAGAACAACAGCAAAGGACCTTGTGAAGATGCTGGAAGAAACAGGTACAAAGGTATCTATATCCACAGTAAAACGAGTCCTATATCGACATAACCTGAAAGGCCATTCAGCAAGGAAGAAGCCACTGCTCCAAAACCGCCATAAAAAAGCCAGACTATGGTTTGCAACTGCACATGGGGACAAAGATCGTACTTTTTGGAGAAATGTCCTCTGGTCTGATGAAACAAAAATAGAACTGTTTGGCCATAATGTCCATCGTTATGTTTGGAGGGAAAAGGGGGAGGCTTACAAGCCGAAGAACACCATCCCAACCATGAAGCACAGGTTGGCAGCATCATGTTGTGGGAGTGTTTTGCTGCAGGAGGGACTGGTGCACATCACAAAATAGATGGCATCACGAAGAAGGGAAATTATGTGGATATATTGAAGCAACATCTCAAGACATTAGTCAGGTCTTCGAAATGGACAATGACCCCAAGTATACTTTCAAAGTTGTGGCAAAATGGCTTAAGAACAACAAAGTCAAGGTATTGGAGTGGCCATCACAAAGCCTTGACCTCAATCCTATAGAAAAGTTGTGGGCAGAACTGAAAACGTGTGCGAGCAAGGAGGCCTACAAACCTGACTTAGTTACACCAGCTCTGTCAGGAGGAATGGGCCAAATTTCACCCAATTTATTGTGGGAGCTTGTGGAAGGCTACCTGAAATGTTTGACCCAAGTTAAACAATTTAAAGGCAATGCTACCAAATACTAATTGAGTGTATGTTAACTTCTGACCCACTGGGAATGGGATGACAGAAATGAAAGCTGAAATAAATAATTCTCTCTACTATTATTCTGACATTTCACATTTTTAAAAAGAAAGTGGGTAAAAAGATGGGTAAAAATCAGATGGGTAAAAAGGACAGGATGTGATGATTGAATAGGAAGAGGATAGGAATGCTGTGTTGAACAGTGAGAGGGTTTAAAGTTCACGGTCAAAAGTCACAACGGAGCTTGACGGTGTTGAGGTTGTAGCAGCTGTTAAGCCTCAATCACCACACAGATGAACCCGTCCCCCCTCTCGGAGAAGACCTTTTTTGCCACATCTGTGGATGTCTATTATCCTTCACCACACGTTCTCATCCACTCGGTAGACGTCCTCCCTGCCTGTGTATCTCCTGCTTATGAGTAGCCCAGGGTTAGAGGGCCGGGATGGGTGGTGACTGACTGAATGTGTGGATCATGAATGCAACATTGTCCTATTTAGTGCAGCTAGGGAGGGTGGCGGGAGTAGACGCAACATCACAGACCCAGACATAACAACCCACTAATGTCTGCTCCGTGGTGACTGAGTGCTATGGTCCCAGTCATAACCCAGAACCTGTCTGGATATAGACAACAGCAGGCATATAAAGCACACATACTGTAACCGGGTAGAATAGTGATAACATGCAACCAGGTAAAACATGCAGCCGGTTTACGGACTAATATGAATCCACGTAACTGTGTGTAGAGACTTACTGTACTATACTGAGAAGTCAGTTTGGCTTTTGCAAGCGATGCTCTTAATGCCATGAATGACAAATATGCGAAACGTGTAGATCTGTGAATAATTGCCTGGATTCAAAATGACAAATATGCAAAACGTGTAGATCTGTGAATAATTGCCTGGATTCAACATGACAACAATGTGAGCTCTGAAGCCACTCTCCACCAGTTCATTAGACCATTTGTTACCCAATTACTAAGTGCCCTATCATTGAGGAAATTACCTGCGTCCAGAACATGACTCAACCCCCAAAAACGTCAACCTGTGACCATGGGGCTGGGCTCGCCCCTTAAAGCTGTTTCAAGGGCAAGGTCTTTAAGGGAGTTTGGAGGTGAACACTGCACAAGCAGCATCTGGACTGTGATGCTATGCTAATGGCTTGGGTCCTGTTTAGCCGAACGTGTTCTCTCCCACGCAATCTTCATGGTGGTATCAATAAAGGATATGCTCCATGGGAAGTGGGGCACAGAACATGGAGAACGTAGATGGATAGGGAGACGGGAAAAGAGAGGAGAGGGGAAACAATGGAGGGATTGGTGTCATTTCTTTGCCTGGAAGGCAAGTTTCTTTCCATAAAAAGCCTGAATCCAAGTAATCTACTGTGGTATTGTAACCATCTGTCTGTAGTGGGCTCATCTTCAACCCATTACTCTAATAACTCCGGCAGCTTGGCAACTCTTACATCTAGCTTCTATTCCCACCAAGATGTCTGTGTAGTACTGGTTTGAGAATGTAACTGAAAATGACACACTTGCCAATCCGTCTGCAGGCATTGGGGCTCACAGCTGCCTGATTTAGTATCATTATCTATCTACCAGTGTATGTTTCATTTAATGTTATGCAATAAGAATAAAGTTTAGTGGGGTTACACAACAGGTTGGTTCAATACAAGGGTGATGTGAGGGCCGCTTTCCAACCGTACATATGTGTCTGTGTGAGCATGTGTGTCTTGGTGTTTATGTGCGTGGCATGTATCCAACTAACACAGTTCTCTCTCGCTCTATTTCTTTCTCTTTCTCTCTCTTTCTGCAGTTACCATGGAAACTGTTCTGTTCTTCCTCTTTTCGCTCCTGGTGTATGTGGCTGGTAAGTGCCCCCTCCACCACTACCGCTCTATCCACAGGGAGGCAGGAGACACAGGGGAGGGCCGTGGCATTACATGGCAGGCATGGGGTTTTGACTGAACATTGATGGACTGACTTGTTCTAGAGCCTGAGGCTTGCTTCCTTTGCATGCGTAGTACAGTGTGTCTGTGTGTTGATATGTATATCCCAAGTATAATGTACTATACTGTATATCCCAAGTATAATGTACTATACTGTGTGTCCCAAGTATATTTAGGCCATGACACACACACACACACACACACACACACACACACACACACACACACACACACACACACACACACACACACACACACACACACACACACACATTATTGTGCCATTAAGGTTCTAAGTGTGAAGTCATACGTTCAGTACATCACTGGAGAGAGCAACTGAGCCATCCATGTCATCTGGTGTTATCCAGACTCTCGCTTGTCTGTCAATCAGACGAACCTTCCACATTCTATTGCTTTGGCGTTTTCCCACCTGTCTTCAGTTCACGTTCTTTCCCACGCTCTTTTCCTGCCCTCCTTTCTTCTCTCTGTATCCTCTCCATTCTTTCATCTGTGTTTTGTTCACACCGTCTGTTCTGGTTTCTCTTTCTTTCCTCCTTTCTTCTTTTGTCTCTCGTCTCCGTCTCCAGACTATACATCTCTCCTTTTCCCTCTTCCCTTTCTCCATCTCCAGATGTACATTTTCCTCCATTAAACTCCCTCCCACTATAATTCCTTGTTTTCATGCACTCGCTCCCCATTCAGTGTGACTCTCTGTCTGTTGATATGCGTATACATGCTGAGTAGAGTGCACACACAAACACAATGGGGTTGTGGAGCAGATAGAAAGTCTGGGGTTTGTGCACCGGGCCGGACAGTGTTTGCTGATGGGGAATTTAGGAAATGAATTGACACAGGGAGCGGGGGTTGGAAGAATAGAGTAGGGGAGGAGGAGGAGGACGGGGAGGTAACTGAGGTAGCCCATTCAACAAATCATCCACAAGGCCAGTGCCATTGCACAACCGGATGTGAATACCGTAACCTGTCAAGATCCCTATCCAAGCTCTGGATGTGAATACTGTAACCTGTCAAGATCCCTATCCAAACTCTGGATGTGAATACCGTAACCTGTCAAGATCCCTATCCAAGCTCTGGATGTGAATACCGTAACCTGTCAAGATCCCTATCCAAGCTCTGGATGTGAATACCGTAACCTGTCAAGATCCCTATCCAAACTCTGGATGTGAATACTGTAACCTGTCAAGATCCCTATCCAAGCTCTGGATGTGAATACCGTAACCTGTCAAGATCCCTATCCAAACTCTGGATGTGAATACCGTAACCTGTCAAGATCCCTATCCAAGCTCTGGATGTGAATACTGTAACCTGCCAAGATCCCTATCCAAACTCTGGATGTGAATACCGTAACCTGTCAAGATCCCTATCCAAACTCTGGATGTGAATACTGTAACCTGTCAAGATCCCTATCCAAACTCTGGATGTGAATACCGTAACCTGTCAAGATCCCTATCCAAACTCTGGATGTGAATACTGTAGCCTGCCAAGATCCCTATCCAAGCTCTGGATGTGAATACTGTAACCTGCCAAGATCCCTATCCAAGCTCTGGATGTGAATACTGTAACCTGCCAAGATCCCTATCCAAGCTCTGGATGTGAATACTGTAACCTGCCAAGATCCCTATCCAAACTCTGGATGTGAATACTGTAACCTGCCAAGATCCCTATCCAAGCTCTGGATGTGACATCGTGCTGTAGTTCAAATAAGAGCCCGTAAAGACTACCTACGACCACCTCTCTCTCTCTCTCTCTCTCTCTCTCTCTCGCTCTCTCTCTCAGCAGTCGCAGACCTATGTGCCGAGGGTGAGTAACCTGTGTGTAATCAATGTGTTTAGCCATGTTAACCCCAGCCCCATTATACTGCTAGGTATGTACAGCATTGAAAACTGCTACGATCGCTAGATGTTCTATATGGCTAGTATCTCATTTCCTTGCCTTTCTCCGTGCCTGTATTTTCAGATGGTGAAAAGGAGAAGAAAGAGGTGGACCCGTTTGTCTATGGTAAGTAGACCCCTGTTAGTGGGTCTTGATGCTCTTCCCCGTCAACTGACAATGTTCCAATAGCCATGAAAGAAGACTTTCTTAAGTAGACGGCCCTCCTCTCTCTGTGCCTGTGTAGACTATCATAGCCTGCGGATCTGTGGACTGGTCTTTGGTGTGGTACTCTTCGCGCTGGGCATCCTCCTCATCCTCAGTAAGTCTTCATACTTCAGTAAGTCTAACTACGCCACACATACTTATTGGCACTTTGATTGTTGATTTTAAGATCATGATCAGGATTTGTTGTCCGTTCTAGGCCGAAAATGTCGCTGCTGTCCCAATCAGGAGAAGAAGCTCAAGTAAGTCAGCAATTGTGCCTGATTGGTCGATTACATTTCTGCTCTGTTGTTATGGGGCTGTGTTCTCCATCTGTGGTCACCATGACAACCAATGTCTGTCCTCTTGGTTCTATCGCAGGGCCCCTGGAGACGAAGAGGCGACGGCAGAGACCCTGATCGTGTCCAAAGGTGAGAGCCTTGTCACTACCCACTCACCCCTCACACACCCCCTCGAACAACCTTGACACCAATCCATAGTTGTGTTCAACCATTGGGAGTGATTCTTCGTAGTCGATGCCTAGGTTCGCCCTATGTTTCGGCCAATTTGAAATGACTCCCCCAAACTCGATGACTTTTCATGAAGTCATACGAGTTTCCTTGATTCCCCCTCTTCTGTTCAACCACAGCTAAGGAGCCGGAGCCAGAGCCTGAAGCTAAGGCTGAGAACTGAGAAGGCCCAACCAGACTGCCTCCCCACCTGACTGACGTACAACCATATCTGCCACTGAACCACCAGTGGTGGAAAAAGTACACAATTGTCATACTTGAGTAAATGTAAAGATACCTTAATAGAAAATGACTCAAGTAAAAGTGAAAGTCACCCAGTAAAATACTACTTGAGTAAAAGTCCAAAAGTATTTGATTTTAAATATACTTAAGTATCAAAAGTAAATGTAATTTCAAAAATATATCAAAAGTATAAATCATTTCAAATTCCTTATATTAGGCAAACCAGACGGCACAATTTATTTTAATTTTTTTAATTTTACGGATAGTCATGGGTACACTCCAACACTCAGACGTAATTTACAAACAAAGCATTTGTGTTTAGTGAGTCCGCCAGATCAGAGGCAGTAGGGATGACCAGGGATGTTCTCTTGATAAGTGTGAGAATTGGACAATTTTACTGTTCTGTTCAGCATTCAAAATGTAACGAGTACTTTTGGGTGTCAGGGAAAATGTATGGAGTAAAAAATACATTATTTTCTTTCGCTGTAAAAGTTGTCAAAAATATAAATAGTAAAGTACTTAAGTGGTACTTTAAAGTATTTTTACTTAAGTACTTTACACCACTGTGAACCACTTCCTAAGGACCAACACAATGATGATGCTGACGATGACAAAGATGATGCAGAAGAATGAAGATGATGCAACAGGAAGACTGTGCGACCACAGGACAAGGGGTAGGAGAGTGTAGAGGTGGGTGGGGGGATAATGCAGATGTAAATAAACCTCTAACCTATTGTTCTGTGCTCTGTGCCCGTGTACGTGTCTCAGTGATCTCGTGTGTACCTGTGCCTTTCTGCGACAGTCGGTCTCCAGTTTGTTGTCTTAGCCAGTGACACCTTTTTGCAGATCGCCTTTACCACAGTTCTTAATAATTAGAGATGTGTCAAGAAATGTTGTTCTTGTTTGTGTTTAGCTTATATTCTGTGTTTCTATCGTCTTTAGGTTTTAGAGGTTACTGTTTGCTATATTTTTCTGAGCTGTTATTATCACTTTCACTCTTGTAACAATTGTCCTTAATGACGTTTTTCACGTGGTAGATGATATACAATATATACACTACCGTTCAAAAGTTTGGGGTCACTTAGAAATGTCCTTGTATTTTATAGAAAAGTGCATTTTATGTCCATTAAAATAACATCAAATTGATCAGAAATACAGTGTAGACATTGTTAATGTTGTGAATGACTATTGTAGCTGCAAACTGCACATTTTTTATTGAATATCTACATAGGAGTGCAGAGGCCCATTATCAGCAACCATCCCTCCTGTGTTCCAATGGCACGTTGTGTTAGCTCATCCAAGTTGATCATTTTAAAAGGCTAATTGATCATTAGAAAACCCTTTTGAAATTGTTAGCACAGCTGAAAACTGTTGTGCTAATTTTAAAGAAGCAATACAACTGGCCTTCTTTAACCTAGTTGAGTATATGGAGCTTCAGCATTTGTGGGTTCGATTACAGGCTCAAAATGTCCAGAAAAAAATAACTTTCTTCTGAAACTTGTCAGTCTATTCTTGTTCTGAGAAATGAAGACTATTCAATGTGAGAAATTGCCAAGAAACTGAAGATCTTATACAACGCGGTGTACTACTCCCGTTACAGAACAGCACAAACTGGCTCTAACCAGAATAGAAAGAGGTGTGGGATGCCCCGGTGCACAACTGAGCAAGAGGACAAGTACATTAGTGTCTAGTTTGAGAAACGGACGCCTCACAAGTCCTCAACTGGCAGCTATATTAAATAGTACCCACAAAACACCTGTCTCAACGTCAACAGTGAAGAGGCGACTCCGGGATGCTGGTCTTCTAAGCAGAGTTGCAAAGAAAAAGCCAAATCTCAGACTGGCCAATAAAAAGAAAAGATTAAGATGGACAATAGAACACAGACACTGGACAGAAGAACTCTGCCTAGAAAGCCAGCATCCTGGAGTCGTCTTTTCACTGTTGACGTTGAGACAGGTGTTTTGTGGGTACTATTTAATAAAGCTGCCAGTGAGACGTCTGTTTCTCAAACTAGACACTGTTTCTGGCCATTTTGAGTCTGTAATTGAACCCACAAATGCTGATTCTCCAGATACTCAACTAGTCTAAAGAAGACCAGTTTTAACTTTTAACAGTTTTCAGCTGTGCTAACATAATTGCAAAAGGGTTTTCTAATGATCATTTAGCCTTTTAAAATGATCAACTTGGATTAGCTAACACAACATGCCATTGGAACACAGGAGTGATGGTTGCTGATAATGTGCCCCTGTTGGTCTACGTAGATATTTCGTTAAAAATCAGCCGTTTCCAGCTACAGTAGTCATTTACAACATTAACAATGTCTACACTGTATTTCTGATGAATTTGATGTTATTTTAATGGACAAAAAAATGGGCTTTAATTTTAAAAAACAAGGACATTTCTAAGTGACCCAAAACTTTTGAACTGTAGTGTACAAGCATTATATACTAGTATAAATACCCTATACACAGTATACAGTTCTAGCTATATATATGTCAATATATGTGTGCCTGTGTGGGTACATGAGTTTGGGTGGTTTGCATGTGTGTCTGAGAGGTTGTGTGTATTTGGCTGTGTTGCGCCTTACACACGAGAATCAAACTGCCACAGTTTGCTGACCAAGCACAAGAATGCATCAGAGTTAAATAGGAGCTCACCAACAGTAGTCACTGTAGTGAAGTGAGCTCATACATCAGCTATATCACTGCCTTGTCCTAGACAACGGTCCAATCTAGTGTCCTCTTCTGTCATTGGCCGAGCCGGGCGATACCGCCCTCAGAGGCAGGCTATGATTGGACGGTTCCCACACCCACACCAGTGCCGCAAATCTGTGTCCCTCTTATTGTTTAGTTGAGAAGTTACGGTAGCCGATTGCAAAATCAGTCTCAACCAATGGTGTCTCTCTGTTTTGTATTGTATGATGCGTTTAGTTAATGAGAGAGCGGGCCTACGTGTGACTGAGAGTGTGTGTGGATACTAAGTGTGCCAGAGTCATAGTTTTAGCCGCCAAATTAGGTGAAGGAAATCAAAGGAAAAGATCATTTGCTCTGTATCAGACATCAGGTAAAGCGTATGGTCACGCGGTCAGATGCACGTAGTCTTGTGCAGAGTGTCATTGATACAATCCCAAAAAAAACACACTGTCACGACCATAAGTAACTAACTCTGTTCACTCTGTGCATGAGGTTGTATTGTATAGCTGTATTTTGTGCTTTTAACATCGAAATAAAGAGTCTATCGCCAACAACCTTCACCTATTTGTTTACTTATACAGTTTGAGTTGTAATGTTATGGTTCACATGTATAGTTGACTTATTTGGAGACAAATAGCCACCAACCACTGCTCACCTGTGATTCTGGTCATAATTGTGGTAAGCGACAAAGTCACACTACCAAGAACTACAACACAATGACAATGCAATAAACCTGCCAATGTCTAACTCAAAGTCAACCAAGGTTGTGTGAGTGCTACTTCAAAAGTAGGGTACAAAATGGCGTGCATTTCCTCCTAGGTTAGTCACAGTAATGTGAACACTGCCCCTCAATGATTCCAAAGGTTACCATCTCACACTATTTATCGGGTCTGAAGGCCACGCTTTATAGGCCTATAAACATGTAAATGGATGGCTGGTGGGGTAGGGAAAGCCGGACAGGCTGAATTATGGGTGAGAAATGGGGGGGGGGGGGTAGATGAGGCAGGAGGTGACTGGACTGCAGCTGGCTACAGAGACAGAAGGAGGCACACCTGAGAGGATCTCACATAGCCAGAGGAGCCTTCCAACACCACAGGTGAGTCCAACCTGGATCTCCCGAATGCTATGGCTAGAGATTGATAGACCGTTAATACTTCAAATACATGATACTCGTTGATACCGAGGAGTAATTGTTGGATAAGTGTATACCTACCTGTTGAATTATTGTTTATTTAACTCAAGCAACTCATAAGCAATCACAGCTAGCTAGTTTGGAAATACTGTATAGTTGGGAAAAGGGCCAGCTTTTCATTCATCATCTGCTTTTGATTCCAAACTTTATCATATCAATAACATGGTGTATTACTTTTCTATACATTCATATTGATCAGTCGAAGGGAAAACTGTACTGGTCTAAAATTACACTGTAAAATATTATCGGACTAGCAATAAGCATTTATTGATGTTGACTTTTGTCAGGGTGCTCTACAAATCCAATCAAATGTTATTTGTAACATGCGCCGAACACAACAGGTGTAGACTTTATCGCGAAATGCTTGCTTTTTGAGCCCTTCCCAACGATGCAGAGTTAAAAAATAATAGTAATCCCATATTGAGGACATGTAAAGCAGAAATATTCTTGTCTCACATGAATGAATGCCTTTTAGAGGGTGATTGTAGGGGGTGTCAAGGTTAATGAGTTGAGCTTTTTGCTAAAGTACGTCACTCATGCACTGAAAAACCACACACACAGAATACTTGGACACGGAAGTTTACACACAGGCACATACACTCTCACATATTTCACAACTAGTACTTACACACATGTGAGATTGGCCCGAACAAAATGAACTCAGGGATATTTGAATCTTACAATCCATGTAAGTTAATGATTAAAGGCATAGAGATTTAGATCAAAAGAACAGAGTACTGTGTGTGTGTGTGTGTGTGTGTGTGTGTGTGTGTGTGTGTGTGTGTGTGTGTGTGTGTGTGTGTGTGTGTGTGTGTGTGTGTGTGTGTAAATCAATACCTTTACTACCCTCTCTAGCAATTAGTCAGACATAAAGGCTAAAGATGAAGAACCAGCTAAACCAATGTGTTTGGACTTCTAGAGTTTCTTAACCTGTCAACGGACTTTCATAAAAGCTGGATAAAACCATTAAAAAACATTCCCCAGATTTATTAAAAACAGATTATTGAATTGTGATCTATCTGAATCCATAACCGTGAGACAGTGGGTTTCAGGACTAACAGAATGCCTGTTTTCATTGGTAATGCTACTGACATAAATAATTTGCTAGCTAGACAAACCAAAATATGTTACATATTGACTAATTGTACCCCGTCAGCGATGCCGGTGTCAAACCAAAACAGATTTTCTAAGCATACCATACTACAATGAATGACTAGAGACTCAGCAAATGTTATTGTAGACATGGATACAGCTTTTGTATATCTCTTACTCATTTCCTTCATCCTAACAGACACTCACACAGACCAGCCACCATGTCCGCCGCCGGAGGTACGTTTTACATCACTGAATTTCAATTACCGGCACTAGACACAAATAGCCCGTTTTGTCCCCCGAGAAGTTTAACGTTTTGACTCTCCTTGTTATATTATAGTTCATGATGATTTTCCATTATACATTTCATGTGTCCTATATTTAAAAAAAATAATAATTACAACGTGGAGATCATGCCCATAGGTGTCCCCTCTAGTCTCAGATCTCTGTTATACCATGGGTTTATCAGGCAATAGCTACAACCTGTGGCCTGATCATGTTTCATGTACATCACTAGCCAGTCAGGTAACAGGCAGAACGCCACAGGGAATCATGTGCTAGCTCGTTGTTCTAGCCACATAGTAAACATTAATTTAGTATGCTGTGGCTACAGAGACCGACACAAGCTGGCTAGCTTTGCAGTGCACTGTACATACATACAGTACATATCCCAAAGCGCCTTCACAAACTCAAACAAACCACTCAGTCACCGCTACTTCCCGTTGACCGAGTGAGAAACAACATATTAGCCTGCTCCTTATCTGAAGTAGTCAAACATAACAGGGACCGTGGCTCATCACAACATATTGGTGTGACCTGCTCTGGGAGATTTACCTTGACTTTCTGTCGGTCAGGTTGACTTTTGAGTCAGTCATATATTGTTAGAAACCGGGTCGTGCGAACCCTGGATGCTGATTGGCTGAAAGCCACGGTACCGAATACGAGACAATATACCACGGGTATGACGCAAAACTACTTGTTTACTGTTCGTATTACGTTGGTAACCTGTTTATAATAGCAATAAGGTACCTCAGGGGTCTGTGGTAGCCCCCAAACCTAGGCCCCAAGATGGCAATAACAGCCACAGGGCTGGACAACAGTATGTTTCTCTGTCTATTCTTTTTCTGTCACTCCTCTGAGTGTACCGGCCTGTAGAGTGTGGATATCCTCTTGGATCTTATCTTGTGTTCTCTGCTCTCTCCTCAGCTACCGAGTACGACCCTGATGCAGAATTTGTGTACGGTAAGAGACAACAAAATGGTACTGCACAAACATGGTTGTCTGATAAAGATAGGCATTTGGTCATTTCATAATGCCTAATGGCAATGAGTGAGACAGAGACACAGACAGACAGACAGACACAGACACAGACACAGACACAGACAGAGACAGAGACACAGACACAGACACAGACACAGACACAGACACAGACACAGACACAGACACAGACAGAGACAGAGACAGAGACAGAGACAGAGACAGAGACAGAGACAGAGACAGACAGACAGACAGACAGACAGACAGACAGACAGACAGACAGGAGAGAAAGAGAAAGATATGTTACCATAGGTGAGCTTATGATGAGTGTGTCCTCTGTGTTGTAGACTACCAGACTCTTCGTATTGGAGGTCTGACCTTCGTTGCAGTCATCTTGATCCTGTCTGTTCTCCTGCTGGCCAGTGAGTCCCCAGACCAGACTCTGTGTGTGTGTGTGTGTGTGTGTGTGTGTGTGTGTGTGTGTGTGTGTGTGTGTGTGTGTGTGTGTGTGTGTGTGTGTGTGTGTGTGTGTGTGTGTGTGTGTGTGTGTGTGTGTGTGTGTGTGCACTCCAACCTGACTGACTTAAAGTGATTAAACAACCCCACCTTAAACCAATTTATTGATAGTGTTCTCTATTGCCTTGCTGTCTGTTAGGGGCATGGGGAGTGCTGTAATAGACTGTATCATCATCACTCACTGATTGGTTTTCTCTCTCATCCCCTAGGCAACAAAATCCGCAGGTGTGGAAAGCCCAGGGTGAGTGTCCTCATATCAGACAATGGAAAACAAAGAAGATGAGATATAGGCTACATCTTGAGTGTGAGAGGCAGTCCACATTCCTCCTTCGCTGGTCAATAAATTATTATGTGGTGTTGTAGAAACCGTAGGGACCCGTTGAGCAAGTTGCTCTCAGGGAAAGCAGTTGTGAAGCAGTACTTAAGTGACATCTGCTGGTCATTTTGAGATATAGAATAAGGGGTCCTGGAAGACCAAAACTTGACTGAAGCGCTTGGCTCCTATAAGGAGCATAGGCCGTTGACGAATGCCCCCCATCTCACTCGGGTTTGGGACACATTTTCCCAGGTCACACCAGGTGTGGCAGCTCTCATTTCTGCCTTGACTTCTCTCCTCCAAGTGTTTCTTGGATACTGGAAGAATACGAGAGTATTCATGAATGAGGAATCATGGTCCGCAATGTATATACTGTACTCCTAATGAATCAGTTATACATTTTACTGTATGTAATAGTACGAGTAATTTAGGCTTTCATTTACAGTCGTACCAAAATCCACAAGTTAAATACTTGACTATGTTAGATCTATCTACTACACCTGAAGGGAGGAATATAAATGGCATTGTAACAGTCACTATTTCCACAAGAGAATATACAGTGAAGATTCAGTGAATTCTGTTGTTAACGTCTTGCCCCTCTGCTGTGTGTGTTCCAGGAAAGAAAGGTTGAAGAGAAACCCCTAGCGTAGGACGGCTGGGCGCTTGTGTGTTGTTGACTGTAACGTGTGAGACTGCATTCCTTTTTGTATTGATAAACTGTGGACCCACTGTCGCTGTCCTGTGTTTTACTACAAAGTACGTTGAAAATCAACCGGTGTAAATTTGTTAGGGTGTTCTGCTGAGCGTTTGAGAAATCTGTCCACGTGCCCTTGAGCAAGGCACTTAACCCGAATAGCTCCTGTAAGTCGCTCTGGATCAGAGCATCTGCTAAAATGCAAAGTAGTCACGGAGATTGTAAATCTATGTTGTTAGGCCTATACTGGCCAAATAGTGCTATAGCCTCCGTGTTAGCAGAAGCCTACAACGAACCACTGCCAAGTAGTCTCCATATTAATGGCTCAGAAAGTTAAGTGCCCAGTAACCATAAAATGTTCAAACCCTGCTGTCGCCTCTCAATTGTTTCGGTACTGAATGAAGTTGGAGACTGTCCCATCCCTACATGTAACATATGTGGCCACAAGATGGCGGCAAAACATATTATTTGGCCATAGACTTGTCTTGCGCTATTGATCAAACCTGAAAAACAACCAGGGGGGTGGTTCATTAGCTGGATTCCGTTGCAAAACGTTTCATCTGTTTCATCCGAAAGCTGTTGAGTTCAGTATTGTTCTTAAATGGAAAATGTAGTTCAGTCTTGTCCTTCTTGAAGAAAAAAAACGAAGCGGGTGGAAGAAGTTGGATGGAACTTACCTCCACTTTGGAGCGTGGAAGAATTGTTCATTTACAGATGTGCAGCTTGTGCCAAACACTTTGTACACTATTCGGATTGGAAAGGCAATGAGCGGAAACCATATCATTAAAATGAACTACAACTTCCGTTTTGAGGAACCCAACAGCTTTTAGGAAACGTTGAAGAGCGTTTGGAGTAAACGGTTTCTGTTGCACATTTTAATAGACTAGTAGAGGCTTAGTCTACACACCTCTCTCTTTGTCCCTTTACTGCAGCTCCTGCAGGACCTCCTCTGGGTCAAAGGGCTCAGCAATGTCCTTCTGTAAACACCGTCCTCCAACCCCACAACAGCCACACTGTGTTAGTGCGTGCAAACACACACACACACACACACACACACACACACACACACACACACACACACACACACACACACACACACACACACACACACACACACACACACACACACACACACACAAACACAGACTAATTTAGCTCTCATCATTATATTGTGAACATAATCTTTCTCTCTCTTTCAACGTTTTCTTGATCACCATCTCTCTCTCACACACACGCTCAAGCATGCACGCAGGCAGGAACACACTCACACACACACCTACCCTGTAGGCTAAATGGGTGAATATCTTATGGACATTTAACAAAACAGCCAAAATTGTGGCTTGTAGTCTCAACTATTACAAATCATCCCATCTTTTATGTGCTATCCTTTCCATGAATTCCCATGATCTTGCAATCTGGCATAGGCAGGCCTAAAATAGACTGGATAGTGACTACCTCTACCTATTTTTGATTTGACCTATTTTATAGTCACATCATTATTAGCCTATGTAGCCTAAGATAGAATAACGGATGTTATTGTACAGTTTCCAATGTAACTGACCGTAGGCCATGCCTAGGCTATAGACGAGGCCTAGACGGCGTGAAATGTGTTGCACCCAATGACTTCGGAAGGTATTCAGACCCCCTGACTTTCTCCACATTTTAGTAGGTTACAGCCTTATTCTAAAATGTATGAAAAAGTTTTTTCCCTTCATCAATCTACACATAATGCCCCATAAAAAAAACTGAAATATCACATTTGCATAACTATTCAGACCCTTTTCTCAGTACTTTGATGAAGCACCTTTGGTAACGATTGCAGCATCGAGTCTTCTTGGGTATGACGCTACAAGCTTGGAACACCTGTATTTGGGGATTCTCTCCCATTCTTCTCTGCAGATCCTCTCAAGCTCTGTCAGGTTCGATGGGGAGCGTTGCTGCACAGCAAGTTTCAGGTCTCTCCAGGGATGTTCGATTGGTACCCTTCCCCAGATATGTGCCTCGACACAATATTGTCTCGAAGCTCTAAGGATAATTCTTTCAACTTCATGGCTTGGTTTTTGCTCCTTCGTGCACTGCCAACTGTGGGTCCTTATATATATATATATATATATACAGGTGTGCCTGTCATGTCCAATCAATTGAATTTACACAGGTGGACTCGAATCAAGTTGTAAATCAATGAAAACAGGATGCACCTGAGCTCACTTTCGAGTATCATAGGGAAGGGTCTTAATTCTTACGTAAATAAGGTATCTAAAAACCTGTTTTTGCTTTGTCATTAAGGGGCATTGTGTGTAGATTGATGAGGGAAAAAAGATTTAATCAATTTTAGAATAAGGCTGTAATGTAACAAAATTTGGTAAAACAGAAGGGGTCTGAATACTTTCCAAATGCACTGTATAGGCTACTGCACATTCCTCACAACAGAAAAGCATAAAAGCCCATAGATTTAGGTATGCTCTCTAGGGAAAATAAATGCAACAAGCTCCAGTGTGAACTGTATTACTGTACTGTAGCATTGTACTGTATTATATGGACTGGAATTACGCACCTCGTTCAAACCATGATGAAGCAGGGAGAGAACATGCAATTCTGGTGCAACACATGCGGCTTACAAAGTTACAAGTATAGGCTAGCGAATTTGATTGACATGTTTTCAAGATACATATTTCCCCTAATGCTATTAGTTTACCTCCTCTTTCTCTCTCGAATGTTGCTTCGTTCCTTCTTCGCTTTCAACATTTCAATGAAATACGTTTAATTGTCCTCATCTTTATTCTAATGACATCCTTGAATAAAATAAGACTAGAATTGGATACAGAAGGCTTTCACTTCTCTTCATGGGGATTGAATGGGTTTAATTTTATTTAACCTTTATTTAACTAGGCAAGTCAGTTAAGAGCATATTCTTATTTACAATGTCGGCCTACCTCCAAAAAATATATATATACAGTTGAAGTCGGAAGTTTACATACATTTAGGTTAGAGTCATTAAAGCTTGTTTTTCAACCACTCCACAAATGTCTTGTTAACAAACTATAGTTTTGGCAAGTCGGTTAGGACATCTAATTTGTGCATGACACAAGTAATTTTCCCAACAATTATTTACAGACAGATTATTTCACTTAAAATTCACTGTATCACAATTCCAGTGGTTCAGAAGTTTACATACACTAAGTTGACTGTGCCTTTAAACAGCTTGGAAAATTCCAGAACATGATGTCATGGCTTTAGAAGCTTCTGATAGGCTAATTGACATAATTTGAGTCAATTGGAGGTGTACCTGTGGATGTATTTCAAGGCCTACCTTCAAACTCAGTGCCTATTTTGCTTGACATCATGGTGAAATCAAAAGAAATCAGCCAAGACATCAGAAAAAAATTGTAGACCTCCACAAGTCTGGTTCATCCTTGGGAGCAATTTCCAAATGCCTGAAGGTACCACGTTCATCTGTACAAACAATAGTACGCAAGTATAAACACCATGGGACCACGCAGCCGCCATACCACTCAGGAAGGAGACGCGTTCTGTCTCCTAGAGATTAACGTTTTTTGGTGCGAAAAGTGCAAATCAATCCTGGAACAACAGCAAAGGACCTTGTAAAGATGCTGGAGGAAACCGGTACAAAAGTATCTATATCCAGAGTAAAACGAGTCCTATATCGACATAACCTGAAAGGCCGCTCAGCAAGGAAGAAGCCACTGCTCCAAAACCGCCATAACAATAGCCAGACTATGGTTTGCAACAGCACATGGGGACAATGATCATACTTTTGGGAGAAATGTCCTCTGGTCTGATGAATCAAAAATAGAACTGTTTGGGCATAATGACCATTGTTATGTTTGGAGGAAAAAGGGGGAGGCTTGCAAGCCGAAGAACACCATCCCAACCGTGAAGCACGGGGGTGGCAGCACCATGTTGTGGGGGTGCTTTGCTGCAGGAGGGACTGGTGCACATCACAAAATAGATGGCATCATGAGGATGGAAAATTATGTGAATATATATATAAGCAGCATCTCAAGACATCAGTCAGGAAGTTAAAGCTTGGTCTTCCAAATGGACAATGACCTCAAGCATACATCCAAAGTTGTGGCAAAATGGCTTAAGGACAACAAGGTCAAGGTATTGGAGTGGCCATCACAAAGCTCTGATCTTAATCCTATAGAAAAGTTGTGGGCAGAACTGAAAAAGCGTGTGCGAGCAAAGAGGCCTACAAACCTGATTTAGTCTGTTAGGAGGAATGGGACAAAATTCACATAACTTATTGTGGGAGCTTGTGTCTACCCAAAATGTTTGACCCAAGTTAAACTATTTAAAGGCAATGCTACCAAATACTAATTGAGTGTATGTAAACTGCTGACCCACTGGGAATGTGATGAAATAAATAAAAGCTGAAATAAGTCATTCTCTCTACTATTATTCTGACATTACACATGACCTAAAACAAGGAATTGTTACTCTGATTAAATGTCAGGAATTGTGAAAAACTGAGTTTAAATGTATTTGGCTAAGGTGTATGTAAACTTCAGACTTTGTATATGACTAAACACCCAGCACGACAAGAGAGACAACACAACCCCACATAAAGAGAGACCTAAGACAACATAGCATGGCATCAACACCTGACAACACAGCATGATAGCAGCACAACATGACAACATGGTAGCAGCACAAAACATGGTGCAAACATTTTTGGGCACAGACAACAGCACAAAGGGCAAGAAGGTAGAGACAACAATATATCACGCATAGAAGCCACAACTGTCAGTAAGAGTGTCCATGATTGAGTCTTTGAATGAAGAGATAAAACTGTCCAGTTTGAGTGTTTGTTGCAGCTCGTTCCAGTCGCTAGCTGCAGCGAACTGAAAAGAGGAGCGACCCAGGGATGTGTGTGCTTTGGGGACCTTTAACAGAATGTGACAGGCAGAACGGTGTTGTATGTGGAGGATGAGAGCTGCAGTAGATATCTCAGATAGAGGGGAGTGAGGCCTAAGTGGGTTTTATAAATAAGCATCAAACAGTGGGTCTTGCGATGGGTATACAGAGATGACCAGTTTATAGACCAGTTTACAGAGGAGTATAGAGTGCAGTGATATGTCCTATAAGGAGAATTGGCAAATATGATGGCCGAATGGTAAAGAACATCTAGCCGCTTGAGAGCACCTCTCTCCGTAATCTAGCATGTGTAGGATGGTCATATGAATCAAGGTTAGTTTGGCAGGTGGGGTGAAAGAGGAGCGATTACGATAGAGGAAACCAAGTCTAGATTGAACTTTAGCCTGCAGCTTTGATATGTGCTGAGAGAAGGACAGTGTACCGTCTAGCCATACTCCCTTGTATGAGGTGACTACCTCAAGCTCTAAACCCTCAGAGGTAGTAAAGAGGGGCATTCTTCTTACCAAACCACATGAGCTTTGTTTTGGAGGTGTTCAGAACAAAGTTAAGGGCAGAGAAAACTTGTTGGACACTAAGAAAGCTTTGTTTTAGAGCATTTAACACAAAATCTGGGGAGGGGCCAGCTGAGTATAAGACTGTATCATCTGCAAATAAATGGATAAGAGAGCTTCCTACTGCCTGAGCTATGTTGTTGATGTAAATTGAGAAGAGCGTGGGGCCTGGGATCAAGCCTTGGGGTACTTCCTTGGTGACAGGCAGTGACTGAGACAGCAGATGTACAGACTTTATACACTGCACTCTTTTTTTATTTTTTTTATTTAACCTTATTTAACCAGGTAGGCAAGTTGAGAACAAGTTCTAATTTACAATTGCGACCTGGCCAAGATAAAGCAAAGCAGTTCGACATACAACAAAACAGAGTTACACATGGAATAAACAACCATACAGTCAATAATACAGTAGAAAAATAAATCTATATACAATGTGAGCAAATAAGGTGTGATAAGGGAGGTAAAGACATAAAAGGCCATGGTTGTGAAGTAAATACAATATAGCAAGTAAAACACTGGAATGGTAGATTTGCAGTGGAAAAATGTGCAAAGTAGAGATAGAAATAATGGGGTGCAAAGGAGCAAAATAAATAAATACAGTAGGGGGAGAGGTAGTTGTTTGGGCTAAATTATAGATGGGCTATGTACAGGTGCAGTAATTTGTGAGCTGCTTTTACAGCTGGTCTTTAAAGCTAGTGAGGTAGATAAGCGTTTCCAGTTTCAGAGATTTTTTGTAGATCATTCCAGTCATTGGCCGCAGAGAACTGGAAGGAGAGGCGGCCAAAGGAAGAATTGGTTTTGGGCGTGACCAGAGAGATATACCTGCTGGAGCGCGTGCTACAGGTGGGTGCTGCTATGGTGACCAGCGAGCTGAGATAAGGGGGGACTTTACTTAGCAGGGTCTTGTAGATGACCTGGAGCCAGTGGGTTTGGCGACGAGTATGAAACGAGGGCCAGCCAACGAGAGCGTACAGGTCGCAGTGGTGGGTAGTATATGGTGCTTTGGTGACAAAACGGATGGCACTGTGATAGACTGCATCCAATGTATTGAGTAGGGTATTGGGGGCTATTTTGTAAATGACATCGCCGAAGTCGAGGATCGGTAGGATGGTCAGTTTTACAAGGGTGTGTTTGGCAGCATGAGTGAAGGATGCTTTGTTGCGAAATAAGAAGCCAATTCTAGATTTAACTTTGGATTGGAGATGTTTGATGTGAGTCTTTGAGAGAGGTAGTTAGCAAATCAGGCCAAGGACCACTCAGAGACACAATATTCCTTAGCCAGCCCACAAGAATGGAATGGTCTACTGTATTAAAAGCTTTGGCCAAGTCAAAATAGCAGCACAACATTGCTTAGAGTCAAGGGCAATGCTGACATCATTGAGGACCTTTAAGGTTGCAGTGACACGTCCATAACCTGAGCGGAAACCAGATTGCATAATATAGACATCAAGAAAGCCAGTCAGTTGATTATTGACAAGTTTTCCAACACGTTTGATTAACAGGGCAAAATAGAAATAGGCCTATAACAGTTAGGATCAGCTTGATCTCCCCTTTAAATAAAGGACGAGCCGTGGCTGCCTTCCAAGCAATGGGAACCTCCCCAGAGAGGAGAGACAGGTTAAAAAGGTTGGAGATAGGCTCGGCAATGATAGGGGCAGCACCTTAAATAAGAAAGGTTTTAAACCATCTGACCCAGATGGTTTTAAGGGGTCAAGTTTAAGGAGCTCCTTTAGCACCTCGACTCAACTTTGTAGCGGGGCAGGGGAAAAAGAGGGAGGAGCATCGGGATTGTCGCATTCGAAGGGGTGGGAGATGAGGAAAATGTTGGACGGGCAAGGAGGCATGACTGAGTCAAATAGGAATCCTGACTTACTGAAGTGGTGATTAAAGAGCTCAGCCGTGTGCTTCTTGTCAGTAACAACCACATCATCAACATTAAGGGACATGGGCAGCTGTGACGAGGAGGGTTTATTCTCCAGGTCTTTAACCGTTTTCCAGAACTTCTTAGGGTTAGACCCACAGAGAGAGAACTCCTCCTTAAAGTAACTAACTTTGGCCTTCTAGACAGCCTGAGTTCACTTATTTCACATTTGCCTGAACGAGAGCGTCAGCCTGAGTAACTCTGCAAGATCACGGTCGAACCAGGGGCTGAACCTGTTTTTAATTCTCATTTTCTTTATGGGGGCGTGTTTGTTAACAATACCACTGAAAATATTAAAAAAGAAGGTCCAAGCGTCTTCGACAGAGGAGATCAAGCTGATTCTATACCAATTTACAGAGACCAGTTCATGAAGGATGGCTTGCTCATTAAAGTTTTTTAGCAAGCATCTATGACAAATCAGGACAGGCCATTTCACTGAGCAGCCATTACGAACATAGGCTGTATAACTGTGATCAATAAGGTCATTACAGAAAACACCAGACTATCAGGATTATTTGTGAGGATAACTTAGAGGAGAGTAGCCTTTTCTGAGTGTTTGGAGTCATACTTTATGGGATTAGTAATAATCTGAGAAAGATTTAGGGAGTCCCATTGCTTTAGGACTTGGTTTGATGGTTTATGCATGTCCTAGTTTAGGTCACCTAGCAGGACAAACTCAGACTTAGTGTAAGGGGCCAGGAGAGAGCTTTGGTCAGGTAGGGTACAGGCTTGTGCTGATGGAGGACGGTAGCACCGAGCAACAGTCAACAAAGAGCAATTTGAAAGTTTAATGCTTAGAACCAGCAAATCAAATTGTTAAGGTGATCCTTGGAAAAGATTGGAAGATTTGTCTTGCCGAAAAAGATTATAACCAGAAAGGTTAACATCAGTATTAAAAACACTCTTCCTTGACCACGTCTCAGTAATGACCAACACATCTGGATTGGAGCTGTGAACCACACTTTCAATTTATCCATTTAGGTAATAAGCGTCTAGCGTTAACGTGCAGAAAACCCAGGCTTTTACGAGAGCAGGGTGGACATGCACATTTCCAGATATCATCAACAGTAATACAATCAAGGCACGGCAGAGGACAGAGAGAGCTCTGCAGTGCTGATTTATGACATCTGAATGTGCATTAGATGGCAACACGATCATGTTGTACAGCAATTTCATCAGGTAACATGAATACAAAGCCGGCAAGAGGTGGTTAGAATAGGATGGGAGGACTAAGGTCTATATAGCCAATAGAGAGTCAGAGTCGAGTGTGGGAACAAACATAGTCTGTCCCACTGTTGGGTAAACAAGAAAGTTCATAGTCATCAAAGCATGCAGGAGTCATGAGGCAAATAGCAAAACAGCTAAATGCCATTATAAGTTCAGAGTCACTCGCCCCAACAGTGTGCTAGATACGAGCAAAAGCTCGGGAGAGAGAGGGGGGTGTGGGGGGGGGGGGGTACCTGTACCGGACAGGGGGAGACAGGCCAGGGCAGCCGGTGAACAGATCGCCAGGTGGAATCCAAGCAGCAGTGCAGCAGGCAACGGGAGTAGGTGTCACACCCACTTGGAAGAAGCTTTCATTTCTGGAGGCAGATTTCTTGTAGAAAATACCAGTGGATGGTCTCTGAACAGCAGGAGGGGGTTTCAAAGGCCTCCGGATTTGGGTGGGGTCGGCTGTGAGAGACTCCTGCCATTTGTTGGGCTCAAAGGCTGAGACACCTCTCACTTCACACCTCGGTGCTAGTTGAAGGTGTATCTGGTCTGTCTCAGATCCAGTTTGGATGGGGTCCTCAGGTCTCTGCTGTTTGTTTGACAGAGCACCCTCTGTATAGCTTGGGAAAAGGAATCCTTGGTAGTTGTAATTTTGTCCAAAGTTAGGTTGTAGGTTCAGAGTTTTGATCTGGAGTGAAGGTTATGCTGTGGAGTGTAGAAACCTACATATGTCCCTGACGAAAGTTTATCTAACTCCAAATCTATAATTTTGTTAAAAAAAACATGTTGAAAAATGCACATGCGTCTCTCTCTCTTATTATGCCCACCATTCATTAACTAGATATAAGGCTAATACTGCTATGACGTTTATATGTGGACCTGTATATACATCTGGGAACAAATCAAAGTTTATTTGTCACGTGCACTGAATACAACAGGTGTAGACCTTACAGTGAAATGCTTACTTACCAATAGTGCAAAAAAGGTATTAGCTGAACAATAGGTAGGTAAATAAATAAAACAACAGTAAAAATACAGGCTATATTCAGTAGCGAGGCTACATACAGACACCGGTTAGTCAGGCTGATTGAGGTAGTATGTACATGTAGATATGGTTAAAGTGACTATGCATATATGACGAACAGAGAGTAGCAGTAGCGTAAAAGAGTGGTTGGCGGGTGGCGGGACACAATGCAGATATCCCGGTTAGCCACTGTGCGGGAGCACTGGTTGGTCAGCCCAATTGAGGTAGTATGAACATGAATGTATTGTTAAAGTGACTATGCATATACGATAAACAGAGAATAGCAGCATCGTAAAAAGAGGGGTTGGGGGGGGCACACAATGCAAATAGTCCGGGTAGCCATTTGATTACTATTTCAGGAATCTTATGGCTTGGGGGTACAAAATGTTGAGAAGCCTTTTTGACCTAGACTTGGCACTCCGGTACCACTTGCCATGCGGTAGTAGAGAGAACAGTCTATGACTGGGGTGGCTGGGGTCTTTGACAGTTTTTAGGGCCTTCCTCTGACACCGCCTGGTGTAAAAGTCCTGGATGGCAGGCAGCGTAGCCCCAGTGATGTACCGGGCTGTACGCACTACCCTCTGTAGTGCATTGCTGTCAGAGGCAGAGCAGTTGCCGTACCAGGCAGTAATGCAACCAGTCAGGATGCTCTCGATGTTGCAGCTGTAGAACCTTTTGAGGATCTCAGGACCCATGCCAAATCTTTTTAGTTTCCTGAGGGGAATAGGCTTTGTCGTGCCCTCTTCATGACTGTCTTTGTGTGTTTGGACCATTCTAGTTTGTTGTTGATGTGGACACCAAGAAACTTGAAGCTCTCAACCTGCTCCACTACAGCCCCGTCGATGAAAATGGGGGCGTGCTCAGTCCTTCTTTTCCTGTAGTCCACAATAATCTCCCTAGTCTTGGTTACGTTGAGGGATAGGTTGTTATTCTGGCACCACCCGGCCAGGTCTCTGACTTCCTCCCTATAGGCTGTCTAGTCGTTGTCGGTGATCAGGCCTACCACTGTTGTGTCGTCTGCAAACTTAATGATGGTGTTGGAGTCGTGCCTGGCCATGCAGTCGTGGGTGAACAGGGAGTACAGGAGGGGACTGAGCATGCACCCCTGGGGAGTTCCAGTGTTGAGGATCAGCGTGGCAGATGTGTTGCTACCTACCCTCACCACCTGAGGGCGGCCTGTCAGGAAGTCCAGGATCCAGTTGCAGAGGGAGGTGTTTAGTCCCTGGATCCTTAGCTTATTGATGAGCTTTGAGGGTACTATGGTGTTGAACGCTGAGCTGTAGTCAATGAATAATATTCTCACGTAAGTGTTCCTTTTGTCCAGGTGGGAAATGGCAGTGTGGAGTGTAATAGAGATTGCATCATCTGTGGATCTGTTTGGGCGGTACGCAAATTGGAGTGGGTCTAGGGTTTCTGGGATAATGGTGTTGATGTGAGGTATTACCAACCTTTCAAAGCACTTCATGGCTACAGATGTGAGTGCTACGGGTCTGTAGTCATTTAGGCAGGTTGCCTTTGTGTTCTTGGGCACAGGGACTATGGTGGTCTGCTTGAAACATGTTGGTATTACAGACTCAATCAGGGACATGTTGAAAATGTCAGTGAAGACACCTGCCAGTTGGTCAGCACATTCCCGGAGCACACGTCCTGGTAATCATTCTGGCCCCATAGCCTTGTGTATGTTGACATGTTTAAAGGTCTTACTCACGTCGGCTATGGAGAGCGTGATCACACAGTCGTCCGGAACAGCTGATGTTCTCATGCATGCCTCAGTGTTGCTTGCCTCAAAGCGAGCATAGAAGTGATTTAGCTCGTCTGGTAGGCTTGTGTCACTGGGCAGTTAGCGGCTGTGCTTCCCTTTGTAGTCTGTAATAGTTTGCAAGCCCTGCCACACAAGACGAGCGTCGGAGCCGGTGTAGTTTGATTCAATCTTAGCCCTGTATTGACGCTTTGCCTGTTTGATGGTTCGTCGCAGGGCATAGCAGGATTTCTTGTAAGCTTCCGGGTTAGAGTCCCACACCTTGAAAGCGGCAGCTCTACCCTTTAGCTCAGTGCGAATGTTGCCTGTAATCCATGGCTTCTGGTTGGGGTATGTACGTACAGTCACTGTGGGGACAACGTCCTCGATGCACTTATTGATAAAGCCAGTGACTGATGTGGTGTACTCCTCAATGCCATCGGAAGAATCCCGGAACATGTTCCAGTCTGTGATAGCAAAACAGTCCTGTAGTTTAGCATCTGCTTCATCTGACCACTTTTGTATAGAACGAGTCACTGGTGCTTCCTGCTTCAATTTTTGCTTGTAAGCAGGAATCAGGAGGATAGAGTTGTGGTCGGATTTACCAAATGGAGGGCGAGGGAAAGCTTTGCACGCGCCTCTGTGTGTGGAGTACAGGTGATCTAGAATTGTTTTCCCTCTGGTTGCACATTTAACATGTTGATGGAAATTTGGTAGAACTGAAACATGTTTTTGTCTGAATCCAGCTGTATCAACCCTTTGGGAAGAATTAAACTTGGTTAAGCCTTTCTATTGTCCGTGGAGTCATTTGCTCTTAAAATTAGAACCCAACAGCTTCAACAAAGTACTGAGTAAAGGGTCTGAATACTTATGTTCATGTGATATTTCCAAGGTATTCTGTGTAAATTGAAGAGGAAAAATGTATTTAATTCATTTTAGAATAAGGCTGTAATGCAACAAAATGTGGAAAAAGTCAAGGGGTCTGAATGCTTTCCGAATGCTCGTTACGTGTGATTCAATGCGTTGCTATGAGCTACAGTATTAAAGGCCAAATTCAATATTATATTTTAAAAAATGATTCAAATTTTTTTATATTCCTAAATGGGTCCTAAAATTCTAAACAAAATAGCTAAATGATCCGTGGTATGTTCGGGTCTGGTGTTCGGGTCTGTGGGACTCATTTTCAATGTCTACTAAAAGCAAAATGATACAATTGTGCCTTCACTTTGTCTTCCTCCTCCTTGGGCCTGCTGTTTCAACATAGCACCAAGAACCTGTATGTCTCCATGCCTGTCCATCTGTCTCTCACTTTTCTCGCACACTTTACCCTTTGTAGTGAGTGAAACCTTGCACAATGTGGGAACCTGCACAATGTTATTACAATACATTATTTCGATACATTATTTTGATAAATTGTACAAAATTCCGTTTTTTTTTTCCACACTCTACCCCAGCCAGGTTTAAAATGGGGGAGGGACACAACTAATAAATAGTTTGCATGTGTGGCTCCTTACCACAAACAATCAGTATGGCAAAAAGAATCTCTGCTCAGAGGGCCTTAGAAATATTTTTTGCAGAGAGAGAAGCTAGTGTGGAAGAAGTGTCTTCCACTTTGGAAGATACAGAATTTTCTGACTATGAGGATCATGTCTCTGTCAATTCGTAGTCTGACAGTGACTTGGAAATAGAGTATGAGATAAACCTCAGTCAGCCCCAGGACCAGCCCGTCAGCAACCAGCCCCAGGACCAGCCCGTCAGCAGCCATCCCCAGGACCAGCCCGTCAGCAGCCAGCCCCAGGACCAGTCCGTCAGCAACCAGCTAGCAGCTTGAAGAAGGAGAAATGGGGATGTCAAAAAATTGTGAAATTGAATGGTCTTCTTTCCCAAGGAATGAGCTACGCCGCATGGCTGCCAATGTGATGAGGAAGCAACCAGGGCCGACGTGGATGGTGGTTACTCATGTGCAGGACATAAAGTCTTCTTTTGAACTGTTCTTCCCAGACACCATCCAGAAAATCATTCTGGACGGCAGTAATTTGTAGGGAAGGTGTGTTTTTGGAGATGGAAGGAGATGGACCAAATCATTTACATGCATATTTTGGGGTTCTTATTCTTGCTGGTGTTTTTAGAGCCAATGGGGAATTCACAGAATCCCTCTGGGATGCAGGACAAACTGGCAGAGAACTTTTCCGTGCAACAATGTCGTTGGAAAACTTTCACATTATTTCCAGGATTATCCGCTTTGATACCCGAGACGCCAGACCAGCTCGGGGGCAGAGAGACAAGCTAGCTGCAATCAGGTCAGTGTGGGACAAGTGGGTGGACCGTCTTCCCCTGTTTTACAACCCTGGGCCCAACGCTACTGTTGATGAGCAGCTTATGCCATTTAGGGGCTGCTGCCCCTTCAGGCAGTACATACTGTCTAAACCTGCAAAATATGGAATCAAAATCAAATCAAATTGTATTTGTCACATGCGACCAGAATACAACAGGTATAGGTAGACCTTACAGTGAAATGCTTACTTAGAAGCCCTTAACCAACAATGCAGTTTTAAGAAGAAAAAAGGTGTTAATTAAGAAAGTATCTACTAAAATAAAATTAAGCAAAAAATATATAAAAAAATTAAAATAAAAATTACTAAGGAGCAACCACAAAACAACAGTAGCAAGGCTGTATACAGGGGGTACCGGTACAGAGTCAATGTGCAGGGGCACTGGTTAGTCAAGGTAATTGAGGTAATATGTACATGCAGGTAGAGCTAAAGTGTCTATGCATGGATAATAAACAGAGAGTAGCAGCAGCTTAAAAATGGGGGGTGGGGTGGGGGACAATGCAAATAGTCCGGGTAGCCATTTGATTAGATGTTCTTATGGTTTGGTGGTAAAAGCTGCTAAGAAGCCTTTTGGACCTAGGCTTGATCTGGGCTGCCTGTGATCACGCTTCATCATATATGGGGAAGCCAGATGGAGGAGCCCCTGAGAAGAACCAAGGAATGTGGGTTGTCCTGGACGTAACACAAGGAGTCCGTGACCACAACATCACATGCAATAACTTTTTTACTTCGCACAAGCTGGGACAGGAGCTCCTCAAGAGGAAGCTGACGATGGTAGGAACAGTATGAAAAAACAAGCCAGAGCTCCCACCTCAGCTGTTGAATACACAGAAAAGGCCTATCAATTACTCTAAGATTGTGTTCACGGCCGACACGTCCCTAGTGTCCTGTGTGCCAAAGAAAGGCAAAAATATGGTTCTCATGAATACGCTGCATAGGGATGAGAGAATCTGTGGCCAGGAATAACAAAAACCATAAATCATAATGGATTACAATGCCACAAAAGGAGGGTTGGACAATTTAGACAAGCTGGTGACTGGATACAGCTGCAAAAGAAGAAACCTACGCTGGCCACTTGTGATATTCTTCAACATCTTGGACACCTCGGCGTAGAACGTGTTTGTCATCTGGATGGCGTTGAACCCAGGTTGGAACAGAGGGAAGCTCCAGAGTAGAAGACTCTTTCTCAAGGAGCTGGGCAAGGCATTGGTATGACCTCAAATCCAGAGGAGGCAAAATATCCCAAGGACCCCAGCTTCTGCAGCCATCATGAGGAGAATTCAGGAGGAGGACGCTGGTGCCCCATCCGCCCGAACCACAGAACCAACCACTCCAATACCGGAAGTAAGTGTGAGTGATGTGTGTGTGTCTGAATCTCCTACCTTGGCCGGTTGTCACTATATATGTGAGTGAGTGAGTGAGTGAGATGTTAGTAAAATTCCTGAACAAAGTGTTTTCATCATTATATATTGCAGCTGGTAGCAACAAGAAGAAGCGCTGCGATGTGTGTGGACCCAAGAAGGACACAAAGACACAGTACACATGCATCAAGTGCAAGAAATACATTTGCAACACACCCATACACACAGTAAAACTCTGTCCCTCATGTGGTGTGTAGACCAGCCTTCATTTGTGTTCAATGGGGCTCATTTATCATTTCCATAAATTACTGTATGTAAAAATTGTACTTCAAATTTGTTCAGTTCAAAGCAAGAAACATCAATTGTGATGAAAACCTTATTTAATTTATATTTCCTCAAGATAAACATGATTTATTCCACCCATGTCTTGATTGTAATTGATTTTTGTTTACAAAAATCACATTTTATTTAAAAAAACGAATAGGGTTTTTTATTGATAAATGTGATCTAATAGAGGTAAATGTGAAATGTTAACCATGTATGCTGTCTCAATTTCTTGTAATTGATATGTCAACATCTAAGTATTAAGTATTTTGCCGTAAATATTTATGGCTGTTTTAAATACCCAATAATGTTGTGGGTACATCAGACCCGCGACCATTGGGTGAATAACAAAAACATGAACACCACACAAGAGTTAAGAGTAGAATAACGTAGCCTCTAATTTTATTTAGGAACACCAACCTCAGTGGTAAAACACCATAGGGGAAGGGAAAGTGGCAAGAGAAAGTTAGCTAATGTTAGCAAGGGAAACAGACACTGCATGCAGCTAGCTAGCAAAACAGACTCAGGGCGAGTGCGGGGAGGAGGCACAGGACGTACTGGACTGTGGAGGCACACTGGAGGTCTGATGCGTGGGACCGGTACAGGTGGCACCGGGCTGATGACACGCACCTCAGGGCGAGTGCGGGAAGGAGGCACAGGACGCACTGGGCTGTGAAGGCGCACTGGAGACACAGTACGTATGTTCAGCGCAGGATATACTGGGCCGTGGAGGCGCACTGGAGGTCTGGAGCGTAGAGCTGGCACAACGCGTCCTGGCTGGATGCTCACTTTAACCCGGCAAGTGTGGGGCGCTGGCACAGGATGCACTAGGCTGTGAAGGCGCACTGGCGACACAGTGCGCAGGATATCATCGAGGATGATTGTCCTCTCCTTCCTCCTCTGAGGAGCCTCCACTGATTTCAACACTGTCTGCTCAGGCAAATTTGCCGAAATGCTAAACTTGTAACCAATTAGAACTCCCATACATATCCCTTGCTATGAAGGCAGCCAAAAAAAATATATTGTGAAACATTTAAAAAGTTATCCTTTTTAGATAAAACTATACTAAATACAATCACGTAACCAAATAATTGATTGAAACATACTATTTTGCAATGAAGATCTACAGCATGCTCAACAGCACTCTGTAGGGTAGCACCATGGTGTAGCCAGAGAACAGCTAGCTTCCGTCCTCCTCTGGGTACATTGACTTCAATACAAAACCTAGGAGGCTCATGGTTCTCACCTCTTCCTTTAGACTTACACAGAAATGATGACAACATCTGGAAGACATCCTCCAACCTATCAGAGGTCTTGCAGCTTGAACTGACATATTGTCCACCCAATCAAAGGATCAGAGACTGAACGCATAAGATACAGCTAGCTAGCACTGCAGTGCATAAATGCTATGTTAGCTAGCGGGCTATGACTATACAAAACTGGATCTCTTTCAAGTCAAGGTAAGCTTTTGGTTTAACTAATTTATTTCCATCGGGGCCGCCAGTGCTAATCTGCTTACTGACTGTACACTTTAACATTACTGCTAGATTGCAGTAGGTTTACTAACCGGTTAGTTTTATTAGCTATGTTGACTATGACGTTACTTTAGCTAATATTGTGACAATGACGTAGGCTGTGTGTAGCAGTTATGATATGGTTTGGCTTGGAATGTTTTTTTTGCCTGGTCACATACAGCTGATGTGTTGTGCATTGAAGTCCACAAGCTACAAAGGGAAAAGGTGAGAGGTGGAGAGCGCATAGATGCGAGAAGGAATAGAACATGGCTGTTGTGAAAGTGAACTATGTTTATGCGTGATCAGCGGTGTATTCATTCTGCCAATTCTGTTGAAAAAACGTTTCTTAACCGGAACAAAACGGGGATAAACATACCTGTATTTGTCCAATTGAAACTCCCGTTTTCAACTGTTGGATTAATGAGTACAACCTGTATCAGTTAGATGCAGGCAAGAGTGTGCAAAGGCTAGGTTGTAGCAACCTCATGATAGGTATAGGGAAAATTCAAGTATCATGTAGTAGCCTAAACCTATCGCTGTTACATTGAACTGGGTGAATGGAATATGAATGACAGTCATCCAATATGCTGTAATAGAAATAAGGCCATGTTCATTAAGAAAATAAAATGTCCTCCCTCGTCTTAAACTGCACTGACCGCCACTGGTAGAAATTTACTTTTTATGAGAAAATGTGCAGAATTGAAGGTGCCAACAAATGGCATGGTCATCATAAGAATGCTTTACTGTCAAATACAAAAAAAACAGCTCCTCCCTCGACAGGGATAGATCAACTTAAAATTGTCCAGCTTCGGACCACCTGCTAAAAGGGAATATTAGGCCTACATAACTGTGATGTGAAAAGGAAATTCAGCAACTCTTGGAGGTCAGTGGAAGTGGACAAAAGTGCTTGAGTAAAACAATGCTTTTCTGCCTAGTCGGAGTTATGTAAAAATGTATTTTGGTCTTTTATTTATTTTGAAAAGGCCTCCTTTCGTCCATGGACCAATCACGATCAGAATAAAACATGAAACATTGTGATTGATAAGTTAATTGCAATTTTTTATTAATAACCAGTCCAATCACATTTTTTTGTTTTGAATTCCCATTGTGATTGGTCCCTGAAACTGTAGGAGGCCTTTCAAAATATAGAAAAGTGTTCTTAATTTTTCCACCACTGGAGGTTGGTGGTACTTTAATTGGGGAAAACGGGCTTGTGGTAATGAGTGGAGCAGAATTTGTGGGATGATATGAAATACATCAAACACGTGGTTTCCAGGTGTTTGATGCCATTCCATTTGCTCCGTTCCGGCCGTTATTATGAGCCGTCCTCCCCTCAGCAGCCTCCTGTGTTTTCCACCTATAACTCCGACAAGGCCAAAACACGTTCGTTTTAAAGAAGCACTTTCATCAACTTTTACTGTCCTCTAAGAGTTGCTGAATGTCCTGTTCACTGGCCTATTATAGAACCACAAACACCAAAACGTTTCAGCGTGTGAAAACCGTACCAATCTCCCACCAAGACAACTTCCTGGATCCGCGTGGTGAACACTGTACATGGGCTGCTTTGACAGGTTTGCTCTCCCTGCTGCACCTGCCTTGCTTTGTACAAGGACTTCAGTCAAGGTAAGCATGAGAGGCCATCTATCAGATTGTTCCATGTCCAGATAACATTTCTACTACTGTGTGTGTGCTCACAGACCTGAAAACACTGTGGACAGGTGCTGGGTTGTGTGAGAGGGCAGGTCGGTTATTGTTCCCACAGGTAAGATAGGTATTCTAACTGACAGCCTCTGTGTGTACAGTATATGTCAGATTATGACCATGTCAACAAGTTTGCAGTTGAATAGGTTATAGCGCAAAACACGGCAGTGGGGTGAAACTGAGGTAGAACAATAATACCAGAACAGCAAAATCCTTATTTGAGTAAGAAAACAAGCCATGCCAAAAGTCAAACTGTCAAACAGTCCTATTGTAGGCTCTCATCTAATTTACAGATCTGAAGAATCAGCAGGGAGATCGTTTAAGATTGACGTCGAAATTGGACATTCTGAAGACGTCGGGAAATACCTTCAAAACCGTCCACTAGGGGCAACAGTGAGCGCTATTACCATCAAGTAGAATTTGGTTTTACTAGGTCATTGTGGATGTTGATGAGGATGGACGGAATCCCATTGCACTAGTATTCCCAAGACTCTGCATCAAAATGTTGTGTGTTTGATCCAAGTAGTGGACACTTGTAATCCCATGACTCTGGATCAGAGGGTTGCGTGTTTGATCCCACTCGTGGATACCGGTGTTCATTTTTTGTTATATCCCTATCCCAAACTTGAACCCTTCCTTAACCATTCGGAATGAGTACCTAAACCTAATGTTTTATCCCAATCCCAAATCTTAACCTTTACCTTAACCATTCGGAATGAGTGCCTAAACTTAATAAAAGAAAAAGCCGTACTATTTAATGAAGCTGCCAGTTGAGGACTTGTAAGGCGTCTGTTTCTCAAACTAGACACTCTAATGTACTTGACCTCTTGCTCAGTTGTGCACCGGGGCCTCCCACTCCTCTTTCTATTCTGGTTAGGGCCAGTTTGCGCTGTTCTGTGAAGGGAGTAGTACACAGCGTTGTGTGAAATATTCCGTTTCTTGGCATTTCTCGCATGGAATAGCCTTCATTTCTCAGAACAAGAATAGACTGACGAGCTTCAGGAGAAAGTTATTTGTTTCTGGCCATTTTGAGCCTGTAATCGAACTCCCAAATGCTGATGCTCCAGATACTCAACTAGTCTAAAGAAGGACAGTTTTATTGCTTCTTTAATCAGAACAACAGTTTTCAGCTGTGCTAACATAATTGCAAAAGGGTTTTCTAATTATCAATTAGCCTTTTAAAATAATAAACTTGGATTAGCTAACACAACGTGCCACTGGAACGCAGGAGTGATGGTTGCTGATAATGGGACTCTGTACACCTATGTAGATATTTCATAAAAAACCTGCCGTTTCCAGCTACAATAGTCATTTACAACATTAACAATGACTACATTGTATTTCTGATCAATTTTATGTTATTTTAATGGACATAAAAGTTGCATATCTTTCAAAAATAAGGACATTTCAAAGTCATCCCAAACTTTTGAACGGTAGTCTATATATGCTTATTCCATTATTTTACTTAGATGTGTGTGTATTGTGTATTGTGTATTGTGTGTAGTTGTTGTGGAATTGTTAGATTACATGTTAAATATTACTGTACTGTCGGAACTAGAATCACAAACATTTCGCTACACTCGCGATAACATCTGCTAACCATGAGTATGTGCCCAATAAAATTTGATATGATTTTGCATGCCGAGATAAGGAGTGTGTTGTTTTCCACTATTTAAAGCCAGCTAAACGCTCAGTGCAATGCTTGTTTAACCTGTCAAGGTGATAAAGCTCCTTATTCACTGTGTGGGTGTGGGGAGTGTGAAGCGTGGGAAAGTGATAAGATCTGAGCATGGGGGTCAAAATGGAAAGTCTGCTCTCAGCAATGCTCTACATGCCCTCTCACGCACACACACACACACACACACACACACACACACACACACACACACACACACACACACACACACACACACACACACACACACACACACACACACACACACACACACACACACAAAGATAGAGTTTTCTACTGGGGTAGGGAAAAGACAAAGTAGACAAAAATTATACCACACTGGTTGCATTCAGGGCCTTTAACCCCAAGCCCCTTTCCCTCGCTCATTCTGTCCTGATATTAGCAGATCTGAAAGGACCGAATAGCTATGGGGGTACGCAACATACCCTTGTGAACGGCTAGTTAGTTTGGGTCATCACATAGTGCATCCCCATCCAGTCCCTTCAGATACGATGACGTAGAACGATAGTTACTGGGTATGTACTGTACCTCCAGTTCTATGAGTCGAGCAGAGCCTCATACGGGGTTGCCACTCCTTTTGTCAGGCCAATTGCCTGACAAAATAATTCTGCACGAGTTCCAATGGAAACACATCTGGCTCTATCTAATGGAGCGCGCCCCTACAATAAGCCTCCCAAAAGTCTTCAGCGAGGGTCCGGGGGCCGGCAGGGCCCGAAGCCCAATGCGGCTCCGCTCCACTGACAGAACTGGAGTTACATGCTCTATATTGTGGAGGTCTGCCCCATAGGGGGGCTTTGCTCCTAATGGTTTTAGGGCGGAGCCAGATGTTTGTACTCCCTGCCCTCAAAAGGTCAGGCCCAGCTGCGGCTGTTACCAAGTACGACAGGATTTAGCCCAAAGGATGAACTGCTGTGTCCTCAGTCAACTCGCCACGTATTGGTGGGCAAGATAAATCATGTACTGAACTGAACTCAGACAGTAATCATGACCACAGATATGTCCCGCAGGGTGGGGGACCGTGCGAGAGAGCCCGATGACATATCCAAAAGGGAAAAACAGAAAAAAGGGGAAGGCAGATATCCTCGACCCCCCGGACCCCTGAAAAGGGCCGAGGAGGCCGCAACTCCAAGAGCTCTGTTGTCCGAAGGCACTAGGCGCTCCTTAGTCTCATAGGCCAATGCAATGCCATTGCAAAGTCAGTCAGACAATTGCTGTTTTGAGAGTGGCCAACCGATGGCCGCGGGCACAATAGCACACAAACATTCTGTGTGATGATCTAACCATCGTCATGCGTTCCACATTACGTGCCAAGGCGCGGACAGGACATAGACGATGGAGCCATCCCTCTCTCTCCCCAGGACGAGGAGGAGAGAAGGCCCACACCTCAAGGATAAGTGATCTGTAAGAGCTCTTCATAATCTTAGGCATGAACGCCGGATTAGGACGCAACACTGCCCTGCTCAGATTGCATTGACAGAGCGCATAGGTCACTGAAACTCTTGGCAGAGGTCAGGGCAAGTAGATCTGGACCAAAGGTTCATCTAGCACTGCGGAACTGTGGCTCAGGCCACATGCTTTCTGCCAAAAACCTCATGACAGGCTAAAATCAACGAAGCATACACCTTGATGGTGGACGGCGAATGTTGAATGTCTAACAGATGCTGCAGGAAAGAAAGAATACTCTCTACTGGACAACACAAAGGCTTAATTCTCTCTCGCACCAACCATCAGATTGGCCGACAGCTCTTCCAATCTCACCCGTGCCACCAATGGGAGAATACAGGACGTTGGGGGGAAAGTGTCCAGGAGAACTCTCGGCCACGGGTGGTGTGTGAACACATCCAATCCCACTGGGGGTTCGTCCTGGGCCCGAAAAGAGAACCAGAAGGGGCAATATGCGTTCTCTCATGCCGCAAAAGAGATCCACCTCGGCTCTCCCAAAAAGCTCCCTCAACTGGAGGACAATGTCACTGTGTAGGCGCCACACATGTTCTTGAGGTCTTTCTCGGTACATGAGGTCCGCCCCCATGTTGAGGTGGTCCAGAAAGTGAGAGAAGATGTTTGTGAGCCCACAGCCACAATTCCTCTGCCAGGGTGTGAAGAGCAGGACATCTCATCCCCCCTCTTGGTGGTTTACGGTTGTCTGACCACACCAACACATTGCATCCTCGGAGCATAGGTGTGAAGTGCAGTAGTACCAAAATAAACAGTTTCAGCTCCAGGAGTTTGAGGTGACACTCTGTTGGAGGCCACACACCCCCCACTACCAGAGCTTGACACTACCCACCCCATCCCATCAGAGATGCGTCTGTGAAGACTGCGACGTGCGAGGACTCTCTACCCATGGGAACACAGCTCGTCAGAAAGTGTATGTCTCTCCAATGATCTAGATCTGCACAGAAGCCACAGAGGGACCACAGTGTGGGCCGCTGACATGAGACCCAGAAGGGAAATGACGGAGTGTACCGTTACCGTGTGCATTGGCTGAAACCGGTTGAGGGTCTACGAGATCGCAGACTTCCGTGGGATCCGAAAAGCATGGTGTCGTAGTCGCTGTGTCTAGCTGCAGACTCAGGTAGACAATCCGCTGCCTCTGCCAAGGTGTGCTCTTTTTCCAATTCCCTGCAAACCCCAGACATGTGAGGTGAATCGCCAGTCGGGCCATGTGTGTGATCGCCAGTTCTGCTGACGGGGAGAGAACCAGCAAGTTATCCAAGTATGCCAGAACCCTGACTCCCTGCTGACGCAGTGCCTCCGATCCCTGCTCCACACATTTGTAAAAAGTGCCTTGGAGCTAAGGCGTACACAAAAGGTATTCTTGTGTACCCGTATGCCACTCCTTGAAAGCAAAACACAGGAACTTCCTGTGACGCGGAGGCACCGGGACATGGATGTATATGTCCCTCAGGTCGATGCTCTTGCAAAGGTCGTTCATGTGGATACATTCCAGCAGACGTTTTGTCATAAGTATGCAAAAAGGCCATTTGGCTACGGACTTGTTTAAAGTCCGCAAATCTATTATCGGCCTCATGACCCCGTCTTCTTTGGCACGAGAAAGTAAGGCGAGTTTCTTTGCTCCACGGGAACTACTGTCACCGTCCTCCTTCACCAGAAGTTCTACAATCTCTTTGTTTTTAGCAATCTCCGCCCCTTGGATGGCCCCCGGTGCAGGAGTGGAGGTGTGTCGCCGGTGGTCACCTGCCGGACAGTTATGAGGTCGGAATCATGGGGGGCCGAGTCTCAGTGAAGGGACGCCGCTCTTGTTAGAGGAATGTCCTTAGGTTGCTCTCTTCCCTCCATCTTATTATTAAAGCACACTGTGGCCTCCGCGACGGCGACTCCGGAGAGGTCACGATATAGAATGGGTAGTGGCTCTGGGATGGGAATATGGGTTGATATTGGACCGGGTCATTGTGTTTTGTGAACCTGGCAGGAAGAAGAGGCTGTGTCCATGTCCAGATGTGATGAACACAGCCTCTTCACCACTAGGTGTCGCCAGATATCTCTGATCCATATCTCTGACTGGACCGTTATAGAGATACATATCTTTAGTGCCCATCTTCCTGTCAATATGTTCTCTATCTTTATTAGAGACTATATAGTAGAATTCCCATATCTTAGACACATTTGAGAATTCTAATAGATATGTGGTGAAGTGTGTGTCTAGGATGTCATTCACTGCACTGGACTGGAACCATATTGGAGCCACAGAGGTTGGCTTAAATGGCTGCCATATTGAATGTGGTTTGGACAGTACTTGAACAGTGTGTTTTTGTCTGTGTGCTGTGGTTAGACTCGGGGACTTTCCAGTGCGCTGCTAATCATTTGCATCAGTCGCCATCTCTTTTTCCTGTTTCCTTTTTCAATCTCATCATCTCAACCCCCCCCCCCCTCCCCCCACCCACACCCCATCTCCCTTTCATCATTCCCTCTGTCTCATGCAGAGATTCTCTAATGTATAAACACAGAAAACAAGGGAGGGAGAAGAGAGAGTGAGAGAGAAACGAAAAGAGAGATGAGCATCCGAAAGGACGAGGTGGCCCCCCCTTCCTCAATCTCCCTCCTCTTGTTATCCTCTCTGGCTCATTTGAATAAATTAACACCCCTGATGTCTCACGTCAGCAAACCCCCCCCCCCCCCCACACACCAACACACCCCACACAGTTGGCTGTAGGGAGAGGAACCAGAAATATTCTGTGTTCCTGCATACACACAGTGCCATGCGAACATACAACACTTTTATATCTAAAAACACTTAGTTAAATGCAGACACGCTGGTGCCGTCCTTGAATGTGCTGCGGCAGCCAGGCACTGATCTGAGATTCATATTAGTCTAATGCAGATGAATCTAATCCAGCCCAGAACACACACGGCGAGGCGTTCTACTCACTGGAGCATGGAGAAATCTGTGGCAGGCAGACACACTGACTGGGGGAGCTGGAGCCTGGCTAGAGCTGTGGCAGGTAGACACACTGACTGAGGGAGCTGGAGCCTGGCTAGAGCTGTGGCAGGTAGACACACTGACTGGGGGAGCTGGAGCCTGGCTAGAGCTGTGGCAGGCAGACACACTGACTGGGGGAGCTGGAGCCTGGCTAGAGCTGTGGCAGGCAGACACACTGACTGGGGGAGCTGGAGCCTGGCTAGAGCTGTGGCAGGTAGACACACTGACTGGGGGAGCTGGAGCCTGGCTAGAGCTGTAGCAGGCAGACACACTGACTGGGGGAGCTGGAGCCTGGCTAGAGCTGTGGCAGGCAGACACACTGACTGGGGGAGCTGGAGCCTGGCTAGAGCTGTGGCAGGCAGACACACTGACTGGGGGAGCTGGAGCCTGGCTAGAGCTGTGGCAGGTAGACACACTGACTGGGGGAGCTGGAGCCTGGCTAGAGCTGTGGCAGGCAGACACACTGACTGGGGGAGCTGGAGCCTGGCTAGAGCTGGGTTGGTGGTAGAGATATGGAAGCGCACTAGGAAGTCTTACTACCTGTCCACCATAGTCACCATTTTTGTTATTTTATCACTGTGGATTCCAAATGGACAGTCATGCTAATGAAAGTTGGCCCTCCACAACGTTTGATTATCCAGTGTCCATGTTGTTGCCCCCCCCCCGCTCCCTGGAGTTGACCCTCATCCCAACCCTCAGGCCTAACTGACCAAGGTCACCGGTGATGTGGTGTGTTCCCCCCCACCTATTCCCCCCCCCCCCCCCCCCCCCCGCGGTGACCTTGCCGACTGCATGGGGACTGGGGCTGTGCATTAATACCAGATACATTAGCACCAATATGATCCTAGCATGCAGCCATGGCCTGAGGGGCCCTCTGATTGGCTGAGGGTTAGCATTAACATTCACCCACCTGCCTCTTCACTCCCTTTCTCTCTCTCTCTCTCTCCCTCTTTCTTTCTTTTCTTTCTCTCTTTCTCCCCAACTCTCTGTCTCAGCTGCTCTCCCTGTCCTCGTTGTCCTTTGACTCTCTCGTCCTCTTTCTCTCTTCCTCCCCCTCTCTTTTCCTCACTCAGCCTGTGTATCTCCAGGCAACAAATGAAGAGGGAGAAAGAGGTGATGCAGATTAATCATGAGGTGCGCCGTGGACGACTTGACTCTTGTCCAAAGCGATATCCATTGCTGGCTGGGAGCTTGCCATTTTACTAGACTGTCACATCTCGTGATGATCACTGCTTGAAGTACAGTATAACTTGCTTGTCAGAAAGGGTCAGATCAGAGTCAGACCTAAGGAGAGGATTGCAGCCTTTCTGTATGGTAACATACTGTCGCCTATATGTCACTCATTGCCCACAACAGGTTGGCTCTTTCTGTGAATGGAGCTGGATTCTGTTAGTGTGAAGTCTACGGCTACTGTGGGGATATACAACTGTTTCTAGAAGTGAGTCAGTGACGTTTTAATAGGCCGGTTGAGAGGTGCGGGAAGGTTGAAGGAGACAGACAACACTCCGCTCTGCTAGTCAGATGATTTGAAGCCCAAACTGTACATTTCTCTGGGCTACATTTCTCCAAGCCACTCATGTATTTTATTTTGTAGTATTTACCTGGCCATGGACACTTAGGGTATGTGTACGTGTGTGTGTGTGAGTGTGAGTGTGTGTGTGTGCTCTCACTTGTCTGTACGTGGGAGTAGTTAGGTTGCGAACAGGGTCTCTCTCTCTCTCTCTCTCTCTCTCTCTCTCTCTCTCTCTCTCTCTCTCTCTCTCTCTCTCTCGCGCTCTCTCTCTCTCTCTCTCTCTCTCTCTCTCTCTCTCTCTCTCTGTCTCTCTCTCTCTCTCTCTCTCTCTCTCTCTCTCTCTCTCTCTCTCTCTCTCTCTCTCCACTTACATAATGGAGAGAGGATGCACAGTTGCTAGCTCGCTACCCTACTGGAGAAGGTTCCGTGAAAAGGAGAGACCACAGCTGCTGTACGCTCACATTTCGCTCATTCTACAACCATACCTTTCCTTATTTCTCCCACTTAGTCAGCCGTACGTTTAGCTTGACTAAGAGTCGAGTTTCTCTCCTGCGGCTGTGTTGGCGATGGCCACTGCAAAAGCTTCCCCTGAAATAGTGACGTTACTGATGTCTCTGGGTCTGATGGAGATGCTGACCCGAAGCCAGAGAATCTTTTCAGGATGACACTTAGGTGACAATTGTAGTCTGAAGATTTCTAACCAGTCCTTTCAAATACAGTCACGAGGTGTGGTCCTGTGTTTTGGAGCGTGTTTCTTTTGGTTTGTTCTGTACGTAGGACTCGGTTTGTAGGGGAGGAGGATGGGGGTTGACAGATGTCAGGATTAATTTGTTTTCGGTGACTGTGCCTCGTATGCCCTATAATCAATAACATTACAGTTTGTGTAGCTATTCAATGATTACAGGTGAGATGTGTGTGTGTGGGGGGGGGGGGGGGGGGGGGGGGGGGGGGGGGGGGGGGGCGTGGATAGTGCCCACTGAGGAGGAACTGACGGGACCAAGGCAGAAGGTTACAGTGGAACCACTGAGGTATAGCCGGGTTTCTCTTTAGATGTGCCTCCAAAGTGGCACCCTATTTCATTTATAGCGCACTTCTTTTGACCAGCGTTCATAATAGTGGCTCTGGTCAAAAGTAGTGCATTATATAGGGAATAGGGTGCCATTTTGGACAAATCCTATGTAATGTTGTTACTGGCTCTTGGGACGTTGTCAGGGGTAGTAGGGTTCAACAAAAAGCTGTGAAAACAAGTGGTTTTATGAACCATATCAGAATATCCTCTAACTCACCATGGTCCACTTCCCATGACCTTTGCCCAGGGTGGGTTGACCCTAACACTCTACTGACAACATCATGTTTGGTATCATGTTTTTTGGTGATAATGTCAAAAAACGATTGAGTCTGACATTTTATTAGCATTTGTAGTTTATAGTTTGTAGTCGTGTATGATGCTTCTACATAGATTAAAAATTGGCCCACCAACAAAATGTAAATAATATTGAAAAAAATCATCACTTGTTATGTAGTGCTCAAAGAATGACATTCCATGACTGCAACAATACTTCTATATAAAGCTATACATCATCATCATCATCATATATATTAACAAATTAAAATAATGCGATTTCACGTTTTATTTGGACAAAAACGGAGAGATAGTTTCACTAATATCATTATACCCTCATTTATTATACCTTACTTAAAAACGTATTTTTTTTACTAAAGTAATAAAACATTAACTGAATATATATATTGTGTGTGTGTTTGTTTGTAGAGCGGGCGGCAGAAAAATGTTGCGCACAGTCTCTAAGGACGCGCTGAGCCGTGTGTGGCAACCGCATCTGTGCCAGAGGGAGAGACAGAAATAGAGAGATCTTTGATCTTCATATTTATCTGACTAAACAAAATTGTCTCTCAATCTTGCATGTACTAGGCTACCCAAGCCACAATAACAAAACAAATAAGAACACCTATAAAGTACACCGAACGTAAATGTATCTATACCATTGTGCCAAGCTAATACAGTCACTGAATGAGTGAGCTCCTTTGTGCGCGAAGTGAAGATGGTAGCGCGGCAAAAGTCCACAGGTGCGCGCGTCCATGGACCTTAACAAAGAAAGAGCTAACGGACCGAAGCTGATTCTCTCCAGTCACCTGTTATATCACACCTCAAGACGCCATACACCTGACCCCCCATAAACAAACCCAGCCCCACCACTCCAGACACGTATACAAACCACCCCCCATCGCGCAAAGAGAACAGCTCCGTATTCCGTATGTGTGGTCCTCGTACAGTAGACGCACTGCCTCACTTCTCCATCACGGCGCATCATTACAATAGCCGGGGAGGGCCCCTCTCGGATGACGGTCCCGGCTATGGGAGGGTACGGGAGGCGGGACCAGATCAGTGTCCGTTCCTCGGAGCTTGCGAGTCTGGAACTAGGGCTGGAGAGATCGCCGGTGAGCATCGTCACCACTCCAGCACGGAGCCTCGCTTGGCCGAACGCTGCGCTGTGCACTCGTCGGGATTGCACAAAATTCCTGAGAAATATACCTGCTATTTATGGCATGTGGCTGGTAACTTTATTCCTGCTGTATTCTTTACAAGAAGGTACGTAAAAGACATTCACACTATTGCTCTGTCCAATCCAGTTGTGAAGTTGGGGGCGCATATAGGCTATTTGTGTTTATTTGTGCTACAATAAATGAGGTTCGGTTGAAATGCGCTAAATTACAAAAGTCGTAACTTTAAATTCCTTCTTGTCAGTTAAAGTCAATGGCCTCTCTTTACTCGGATAAAAAGCTTGATTTGGATGGGAATAATCGGTTTAACCACACTTAGAATGGAGGATGACAATTAGAATGACTTTTCAGCCACCATCCCTTCTGTCAGGTGTCTTGATCAATCCCAGGTCGCATTATGCAGCTGCATAATTACACATGTTTACATTATTTGAGAAGGAACATACATAATGGAAGTGTGGTCCATATTCCCCTAAACGCTGTCTGTGGCAGTGAAGATGGGAGAGATAACATTTGCATTCATGAACATGTCGCGTTGTCATGAATATGGAGACACGACAATAAAAGAGGAAGAGATGCGGACGCAAAGACTGCGAGCCAAAAGCTGCCGCGAACTCCAACTGGGTCTCTGAGCTGTAGGATGTTTATCAGAAAAGTAGCGGGGCATTCAAGTGTACATTTGTTTGCTCTCTTTCCTCTGTCCCATAACAGATAACAGAAGGCGTCAGGCGTATGTGTCATTTGCTAATATGGCTTCTTTGGCGCACCAAATGTGTGCATGTCTGTTGAAGAGCGTGCCTTTAGTGTGTGTGTGTGTGTGTGTGTGTGTGTGTGTGTGTGTGTGTGTGTGTGTGTGTGTGTGTGTGTGTGTGTGTGTGTGTGTGTGTGTGTGCGTGCGTGTGAGTGTTCAAACACAATGAGGGCCAAAACATTTTATAAGAGATGTGTAAACCGATGCTGAGGATATTGAACGCTGGGATTTTACGCAGTTGGCAATTTGCTTCATTTTCTAGAATGACACGGGTCAGCGCAAGCAGACACACTCAATTGTTATTATCGGTAGTCTTAATTATGCATCCTCCATTTTCTATGGCCCCAGATTCTACATACGGATTGGGTTTGCATGGAAAAATACTGCAGATCGAGAGGAAGCTTGGATATGGTTTTTGATTGAACAATTGCTTCCGATTGAACGCTTGTCAACCATTTCAACAACTTGAACATAATCCAGTCAATCAAATTCAGTCATAAACCCAATATAAAATAAATACATAAATAAGAAATGCGTAAATGTCTAAAATGTAATTAGTCTTAGGATCACATGCAGATAGGCCCTAACTCTTTTCTGTTCATTCTGTGTTTTCGTGAGTGGATGCCCTTTCAGACATTTGAAATACATGGCCTGTATCCTTGCAGGTCAACAGTCCGGGATGGTGTGGTGTGTGTGTGCGTGGTGCTGCTGCTGTTGTGACGAGGGCTTTTGTGGTGTTTTTGTTGTGTTCAATTGGATTACAGGGTCTTTTTAGATTATGTACTGCACATCGCCTTGTCTCGTGACTGAACAAGACGTGTGTGTGTGTGTGTGTGTGTGTGTGTGTGTGTGTGTGTGGTGAAAGGAGGGAGGGAGGGGTGGGGGTTGCAGCTAGGCAGTGGAGCGGAAAGAGTGGAGAGGGAAGAGATGTAGATAACGCAGAGTCGAAAACGAACTTCCATTTAGCATAGTTTTTATCCTTTATTCGTTCATTTTTGTCAACAATCAATTTTATATGTACATACTATCTGATCTAATGTGTGTTTTAATTTAAAAGAGAAGATTTGATCAGAGAAAAATGTTAGCCAATTATCTTAAATGCATATGCATTAGGACTGCGTATTTTCCTGAGTCGGCCGCGCCTCCATAAAGGTTCTCACTTTTGTGGAACGGCACGCAACATCCTGTGCTTAATCAAATGACTATCTCTTCCATACATCCTTGCATAATTTGATATTCTCAGAAATATAAATGTTCGTTGCCGTTGGTTTCCAGTAGGCTAATTAGTCATTTGAGTGCAATATGAATAACCAGATGTCCCATAATTGATGCGTCTCGGCCATACCAGTACTCATCAACCCGGTTTGAAACGGGGTGTGTGTGTGTGTGTGGGGGGGGGGGCTCATTCTTCTTTGTCATGATCTGGTCTCGCTTGTCATTTTATGTAAATGTGATGAGACACAAAACAAATCAGCAGGAAGGATGCTATCCGTGCCATCTATTCAGCAGAAACAGTCAGGCCTATTGGTGACGGCAATTATTGTACGTATTTGTTGCAGTGTATTAACGTAATAATGTTAATATCAATTGGCGATATTTAAAGCCTAATGTTTTATCATTATTATGGCTACACAAAATTCAAATCACCCAATATTCTGATCAAGACTACGGTTTGTAAAATAACGAGGGAGAGATACTATAGTTATTTTATTTATTCATTGCTGATTCCGGTTTTATCCAGTTCAGCCTGACAGGCCTCCAATCTATAAAACGAATACTGAATGACTGTACATTTTCAATTGATAGGAACGATAGGATTAATGTAGGATATAAATAGATTAGTTGACACATCTAAACAGTTGGTTTTTATGCATGTATATTTCGTTTCCCTTACCTGATGGGAACATAACTACGACTCAATGACTGGTGGGGGGATGAGCAGTCGTCAAATAGGCAATGTGGTGTACGTGGTGGCAGCATATTCTCTTGCCTGAACCAGATTTTCTGAACATTTGCCTAAATTAAAATGTGAAACCAATACACCTATATTATTATTAATATTGTAAAATATATATATATATATTATTTTAATTCGGCCTAGCGGTGTTTGTTAATTTGTGATGTGTAAGCATTTTGTTATGCACAATATATAATTGCATTCTTTAGCCTGCCATTTGAGGCAATTTATCATCTCTGTAATGTCCCCCTTACACACCTCTTTCTCTCTACTTAGTCCCCTTACCGGATGAAATGTGCGAAACTGGTTTCTCTTCTTGTTTTACCCAAATCAGCATCCCTTCCCAGCTGCGTAATTAGTAGGCTTCCGTTTGAACTGAAACTAAAGCCAGATTTGCAACTTATTTACAAAAGTAAATCAGTTCATTGACTAGAGGACTGCACTTCTCCCTCCTCTTTTGTTTTATGTTTGATGGGATATCCGTTTGTTTCCATAATCTGGGCCAGATAGTTCTGACAACGGCGTGTTGGTCTCTGCTCTCCTCATAACGTATTTTGTCAACCGTTATGGCACTAGTCTGACTTACAACCAAGGCCTGGTCGGGCGGATACGGAAGTGTAATGTTGGAATCAAATGAAAGGCTCAAACTGAGAGGTGAGAGGGCAGCATGGGCTTGTAGTCAGAGTCAGAAATAGACTGCCTCGAATTCATGTACACCACTGCACTGCGTCTAGATGTGTTGCGTCTGCGTCCTGGTGAAAGGCTACTAACTCGCCACGTGTACGGTATTTTTGCTTTCATTTTGTCTGACGCGATATTCAATTGAACATACACTTTTTACATGAAGTCTCTCACGTTGATTCCAATGATATCGACTCGACCTATCCTGTCCTCTCCTTAGCCACGAGTTATCCCGCAACAAGTTGCCTGCAACCCCACCCCTCTCTCTCTCGCTGAATATAATGGCGCGACCGACAGTCATAATATTCGATCTCTAAGTGTAAACCATCTCTTCTCCTAAATGTCACCTTACCTATGAACTTGTCATTTGTCTCCGAGAGGCAAGGCCACAATAATACCACCCTCTCGTGTTAACTCGCATCCCCTCGTCTCGCTCTGGCAAGCAACGACTGTTTTTTTTACCGTGGAGTGTTTGTGCTGGTGACTTGGCCGGTGAACAGAAAAGGCCACGGCGGCTATTCCTCACCTGCATGCATCATTTAGGCCTAGTGTAACTTGACCATATGGGGAGAACAGAGAAATGACATAGATAACAAATACCGCTTCACTCCTCTACCCTTCAAATGGGTAACGTGCCAATGCATTAAACAAAAATCTGAACATATGAACACAAATGAACACCCAGTTGATTAAGTCAACGGTGATTTGACCTTTTCACACAGATTGTCCAACTGAGTTTGATAACTCAACAGGTATTCTCTCACCTGTTGTTGAGTGGGGCATCTTTTCTGTGGCCTCTGACTTGACAGTCGTCTCCACTTTCACAAGATGTGTTGTAGCAAGAGAGGAGAAGAGAGGGGGGGGGGGGGGAGAGGAGAAGAGAGGGGGGGAGAGGAGGAGGGTCATGTGTAGGGCTCATCTGCTTTCAAGTGACATGGCCAGCTCTTCTTTTCCCTCCTTTGCGTCCCTCTTTTCTCGAGCTATCTTGCTTCCTACCTGCTCCCTTTATCTCGGACTCAGTGAGAAGGAAGGATAGAGGATTAAATCACACCCCAGAAATCTGACACTCACTTCACAACTGTGAAAATCTTTCATTTAAAGAGGGAGGTTGTGGCTCCTGAAACGCTGAAATGGATCCTAATATTCCACTGACACGGCATAATATGGAGAAGGGGGTTGCTTGTGGTGTGTGTGTGTGTGTGTGTGCGTGCGTGCGCACATGCATGCGTACGGCAAGGTAATTTCAGTGTAATGCCAATGCATTATTCTTTTTCAGTGTCTTTGTATGCAAAATGGGTATCAAATAGCATTCACAATGATATAATTATAATTTGCTTCTTGCTTTCCCGTAATGGGTTGTACAACATCACTACTACGTTATTGTGGTGTTGTAACTGAAAGCAATGACATTAGTGTTTTGTTGCCTGAACATATTAAGTATTGTATTCTGTACGATTCATCAGACCCATAACAGGGAACACATTCTTGCCTCTGAGAATGTGTATGTGTATACTTGAGTGCATGTTATATGTTATTGTGTGTGTGTGTGTGTGTGTGTGTGTGTGTGTGTGTGTGTGTGTGTGTGTGTGTGGACGAGACAGAAAGAGCTGCATTATGCATAGCCGTTCACCATAGGCAATATCCCTGTCTCAGTGGCATACATATTCTTACGCCATTTTCATACTGCCCGCAAAAGGGGGGGAAAAAGGAAATATGCAGATGTGTGTGTGGAGGGAGGAGAGGCTTGAGTCAAATGTGTCACAGCAACAGAACAAGAGCAGGAGACGGAGTGAAGAGGCTTCGCCCAACAGGAGTGGTGTTTTAGGGAACTCACCCAAATCACAATGACCTTCTCCGGTTGTAATCTACGCATTCAGGCTTGAAGAAGGAAAGGGAAAATATGCTTCCAAAATGGATGAGTGCGCCTAGCTCCCTCCCTCGCTCCTCTCCTCCTCTTCTCTGCTCCCTTCCTGCCCATGCCAGGGAAAAGGGCGGGCAGCCTGAGGGCATGGAAGAATTGAGAGTTACACGTTGAATTAGACGTCTCAGAACAAAGAAAGGGAGAATTTGGGTTATTTCAGTCCTCTCTCCTCTCCTTATTTCCACCATTACTCCCTGTTGAATGGGGAAAAGACTGGCCCCTTGCTCAAGTCCTCAGACCCCAAAGCCCCGCGTGGGATCCTTGTGTCCCCTTTTAATCCAAATCCCAAATCAAGCCCTAGCCTCTAATCAAATCATTTTTTTTATATAGCCCTTCTTACATCAGCTGATATATCAAAGTGCTATACAGAAACCCAGCCTAAAACCCCAAACAGCAACCAATGCAGGTGTAGAAGCACGGTGGCTAGAAAAAACTCCCTAGAAAGGCCAAAATCTAGGAAGAAACCTAGAGAGGAACCAGGCTATGAAGGGTGGCCAGTCCTCTTCTGGCTGTGCCGGGTGGAGATAACAACAGAACATGGCCAAGATGTTCAAATGTGAACATAGTGAACAGGTCAGAGTTCCATAGCCGCAGGCAGAACAGTTGAAACTGGAGCAGCAGCACAGCCAGGTGGAGTGGGGACAACAAGGAGTCATCATGCCAGGTAGTCCTGAGGCATGGTCTTAGGGCTCAGGTCCTCCGAGAGAGAGAAAGAAAGAGAGAATTTGAGAGAGCATACTTAAATTCACACAGGACACCGGATAAGACAGGAGAAATACTCCAGATATAACAGACTGACCCTAGCCCCCGACACATAAACTACTGCAGCATAAATACTGGAGGCTGAGACAGGAGGGGTCAGGAGACACTGTGGCCCCATCCGATTATACCCCCGGACAGGGCCAAACAGGCAGGATAATAACCCCACCCACTTTGCCAAAGCACAGCCCTCACACCACTAGAGGGATACCTTCAACCACCAACTTACCATCCTGAGACAAGACCGAGTATAGCCCACAAAGATCTGCACCACAGCACAACCCAAGGGGGAGCCAACCCAGACAGGAAGACCACGTCAGTGACTCAACCCACTCAAGTGATGCACCCCTCCTAGGGACGGCATGGAAGAGCACCAGTAAGCCAATGACTCAGCCACCGTAATAGGGTTAGAGGAAGAGAATCCCAGTGGAGAGAGGGGAACCGGCCAGGCAGAGACAGCAAGGGTGGTTCGCTGCTCCAGTGCCTTTCCGTTCACCTCCACACTCCTGGGCCAGACTACACTCAATCATAAGACCTACTGAAGAGATGAGTCTTCAATAAAGACTTAAAGGTCGAGACCGAGTCTGCGTCTCTCACATGGGTAGGCAGACCATTCCATAAAAATGGAGCTCTATAGGAGAAAGCCCTGCCTCCAGCTGTTTGCTTGGAAAGCTCTACCGCTGTCCCTAGGCATGTCTCGATGTCCTCCTGGTGAAGGCAACCTTGTATCATCTCATGTAGCCCTCTGGAAGGTTTTAGTGGATTTTCTGCCATCTTGTTAACATTCATCCATTTCTCAGTGGCTTGATTCTGGATTGGACACTGGGCTTCTATATCCACTTTTGGATTGGACACTGCGCTTCTATATCCACTTTTGGATTGGGGTGGGCTTTTTTTCTTTCTTTGGTCTCTCTCTTCTTTCTAATGGTTGAGTTGACAGACCCTGTCAGTCTGTGGTGGGACGTCGTCCCGGCTCTCTCTCTCCCCCAGACGCCGACTGGCGGATTATATGGCCATCTTTATTATGGGCCTTTCTGCTGCAGGCCACAATCTGTGCTGCATGATGGGAGTTCAGTCCACCACTGTACTGCCCTCTGTTGTACTGTGCTCAAGTGACTGACCTGGATTCACCAATAGGACAGCTGCACAAGAGCCGCCTCATCCAAAGTCGCCTGTTTTCTTTCTTTGTGGGCATGCCTCCGATTTGTTTTGATGTCACTCCGCGGGCGCCATTTTTTATGGCATCACAGTAGGGGTTCGGTGTTGTTTATTTGTGGAATGTCTTTCGTTTTTTTAAATAAGATTACAGGGATGCTCAATGATGATTCACGGATTAATTTCTTAACAATTTTTCAAATATTTTTTTATATTTTTTGCAAATATACATGTAGCTGAGTGGTTAAGAGCTTTGAGCCAGTAACCGAACGCTCGCTGGTTCGAATCCCCCAGCTGACTAGGGGAAAAATATGTCAATGTGCCCATGAGCAAGGCACTTCATCTTAATTGCTCTGGATAAGAGTGTCTGCTAAATGACTCAAATGCAAATGTGAGACTGAAACGCCAGTGTGGCCCTGTCCATGGTGCTGAAAGGGTCTATCTCTCAGAACATGAGCAGAGAGTTGTGTTTTATATGGCACATGATACAGGATATATTGCACTCAACCTAAATTACACCTTTTTGACACAGAGGAGCTGCTCCATTTTGGATAGGAGAGGGACCTCACATACACATTCACACACACATGCACTTATGTGCACACAAGCACGTGTACACACTCACACTGTCACCTCTCTCACTCCACTCATCACTGACCCCCCCCCAACACTAACGCACGTATGCACGCACAAACACTCGTGCGCACACACACTCGTGCGCACGCACACGCACACTGTGACCCCCCTTAACCCTTCCCTGGCCCTGATCTAACCCAACCACACACACCAGGGGAGTGGGAAAGAGGCCCTCCACGGTGGTGCGATTACCAGGGCGGAGAGACTATGTGTGTGTGTTAAATGTGAAAGGAGATTATATGGATTTAACTCTCAGCGTCTGGAATACAAATTCAAATCACATAACATGTCCTGCCATGCACTCGAGGACTTGAGCAGGAGAGAGAGAGAGAGAGAGAGAGAGAGAGAATGGTGGGGAGAGAAAAAGAGGGAGAGATAAAATGTATGGAGAGTGAGGAAGAGAGAGAAAAAATACGATGACGCAGAGGAGAGGAGGAAGAGAAGTGGGAGAGGGATGAATGAATGGAGAGAGAGAGAGAGAGGGGAGAGAGAGAGCCTCCCTTACCTATTGAGGGCTTTAGCCCTATCTCAACCATTCAATACTCTGCCATCACTTGTATCATGTTCTTCATTCTGTTTTTGCTGTACCAGAGATCAATTGTTAATATTTACGCTATATATACAGAAGTATGTGGACACCTCTTCAAATTAGTGGATTCGGTTGTTTTAGCCATCCCTGTTGCTGACAGGTGTATAAAAATCAAGCACATAGCCATGCAATCTCTGTACACAAACATTGGCAGTGGAATGGCCTTACTGAAGAGCTCAGTGACTTTTAACGTGGTAACGTGGCACCTTTCCAACAAGTCAGATTGTAATATGTCTGCCCTGCTAGAGCTGCCCCAGTGCTGTTATTGTGAAGTGGAAACGTCTAGGAACAACAAGCTCACAGAGCCATGTGCCCTGCGCTCCCAACAAACAGTTTTTGTGCTGACGTTGCTGACGTTGAGTATTGCAACTGAGTGTAGCGCGTAAAGATGGTCTGTCCTCAGTTGCAATACTCACTACCGAGTTCCTAACTACCCCCGGAAGCAACGTCAGCACAAAAACTGTTCGTTGGGAGCGTCATGAAATGGCCGAGCAGCTGCACACAAGCCTAAGATCACCATGCGCAACGCCAAGCCTCGGCTGAAGTGGTGTAAAGCTCGCAGCCATTGGACTCTGAAGCAGTGGAAACGTGTTCTCTGGAGTTTATTTAACCGGGCAAGTCAGTTAAGAACAAATCCTTATTTTTAAGGAGGGCCTCAGAACAGCGGGTTAACTGCCTTGTTCAGGCGCAGAATTACAGATTTGTACCTTGTCAGCTTGGGGATTTGAACTTGCAACCTTTCGGTTACTAGTCCAACGCGCTAACCACTAGGCTACGCTGCCCCCCCATGGAGTTATGAACCATGCTTCACCATCTGGCAGTCTGACGGACGAATCTGGGTTTGGTGGGTTTGGCAGGAGAACGCTACCTGCCCAGATGCATAGTGCCAACTGTAAAACTTGGTGGAGCAGGAATAATGGTCTGGGGCTGTTTTTCATGGTTCTGACCCTTAGTTCCTGTGAAGGGAAATCTTAACGCTACAGCGTACAATTACATTCTGGATGATTCTGTGCTTCCAACTTTGTAGCAACAGTTTGGGTAAGGCCCTTTCCTGTTTCAGCATGACAATGCCCCCGTGCACAAAGCGAGGTCCATACAGAAATGGTTTGTTGAGATCGGTGAGGAAGAACTTGACTGGCCTGAACAGAACCCTGACCTCAACCCCATCGAACACCTTTGGGATGAATTGAAACACTGACTGCGAGTCAGGCCTAAACGACTAACATCTGTGCACGACTTCGCTAATGCTCTTGTGGCTGAATGGAAGCGAGTCCTCGTAGCAATGTTCCAACATCTAGTGGAACGCCTTCCTAGAAGAGTCGAGGCTGTTACTGCAGCAAAGGGGAGACCAACCCCATATTAATGCCCATGATTTTGGAACGAGATGTTCGACGTGCAGGTGTCCACATACTCTTGGTAATGTAGTGTATGATATGATGCTGTACACTCAGCTCCATTCTAAGAGAACCACCCCCCAAATAAAAGGAAACCCAACAACGTCCATATTGGTCCTCTGACTAACAATAAGACTCAGCGGGGCTGCGAGCATCCCAAAGCCTTGACCCTACTCCTTTAAAAATCCCCTGGTAGACACACAGCGGCACAGACAGTTGGCAGAGTGACCCCTGTTTCCTGTGCCAAGGTCACTGCTGGAGTGTGGGTCATGTAGTGTATATAGAAAGGCCCATAGAGAGACTTGGCTTAAATGAAAATGAATGAAGCACTGAAATGAATCTGATCTGAAACATTTGAATTCTGACAAAATATGCATTTAAGTCCTTTCATTTTTATCCCCCCCCCTCATAGCTGTTTTAATGATTTTCCTCGTGCTAATTTGGTTCGACATCAATGCACAGGGCTGGCTGTAGGTTATCTGCTGTGCTGTCGATCCCTCATAAATCTACCTTGATGAGGCGTCTAGCCGCCACCTCCATTCACGGCCATTCGTCCCGCGTCATTCCGAGTGAAAGAGACAGGGCTAATCCGGCCATTGTTGACACAAACCAGGGAAGAGGATTAATTATAGATCATTGATTCAGAAGAAATGATCTGTCTCCTGTTGGCCCAGGGCCAAGCTGAGCTCAGCACAACCCCCCCCCCCCCCCCCCCCCCCCCCACACGCAAAAAATACGTCTAGTTGCCTCCCGGGAGACATTGATGGGGGGAGGTATTAGGGACGCGTCTCCCCTAAGACGACTTATGGGACGACGGCACGTCATTGAAGCAGCGTGTGAAAGCCATAGTGGTTGCATAGAAGCCCTCCCTCCAGGGTTGCGGTGGGAGATATCCTGAAGGCTTCTTTCTCGGTGACGACATAGTCTTGAGATGGGTTTAACCGGCAGACTAGGTTTGTCCTAACGACCTCATGGGTTCTTGGTTTTTGTGGGCGCGGTATACCAACATGGTGGGAGGTGGGGTGGGTCTGGGGGTGCATGACCCCTTTCCCCTCCAATCAGATGCAAGTCTACTGAGGGGTTCTCGTTAGGCATATCTTAGACGACAGACATGATGATAACGCATTATGGAGGATGGATCTCTGCTGTTTTTTGGCTGCCAGGTCGTTAGTTTCGATGAATAAGGTGGATCAGAGAGGCACACTTGAGACTCAAACACGTGCGTGCGACTAACATGTTACATGATCAAGTCAATGCCCAGGTTGATTTAAGCTATCCTACAGACCAACTTACCAAACAAGTAGACCGTGTTCATCTGCTCATAGCAGAGCTTCCGACTGTGGCCTGGCTTATCTCTTATCATAACAGACTTACATGTAGCTGGAAATAAATAATGAATACATTACGTCAGGTCATTTGCCTAATGGGGAAATAGTAATTGATTCTATTTTTGGGATCTGCTGTGCTGACCTGATGGAAATCTCTAGAAGATAACCCAGTTTGCAGATTGGCAGGTAGCTGCCCACACATTGGCTGTGTGTATATGTGTGTGGGAGGATTTGTGTGTGGAAATGTGTGTGGGAGGATATGGGTGTGTGTGAGTCTGTGTGTGTGTGTGTGTCCCAACCCCACCCTATCTTTTCTCCCCATCAGAGTGAGGATGTGTTCTGGATGTGGCTTTTCTTTATGTGTGTGTGTGTGTGTGTGTGTGTGTGTGTGTGTGTGTGTGTGTGTGTGTGTGTGTGTGTGTGTGTGTGTGTGTGTGTGTGTGTGTGTGTTATCCTGACCATGTCTCTCTCTCCCCATCACAGTGAACAGTGAGGATGTGGTCTCGCCGCGGCTGTACTTTGTAAACGCCTCCCTGCAGCGGGTGACCTTCTCCAGCTCGGTCGGGGTGTCCCTGCCCTGCCCCGCGGGCGGCGCACCCCATGCCGTCCTGCGCTGGTACCTGGCCACCGGCGACGACATCTACGACGTGCCCCACATCCGCCACGTGCATGCCAACGGCACCCTCCAGCTCTACCCTTTCTCGCCCTCCGCCTTCAACAGCTACATCCATGACAACGAATACTTCTGCACCGCAGAGAACCAGGCCGGCAAGATCCGCAGCCCCAGCATCCACGTCAAAGCAGGTCAGACTCGGACTGAACATAGGCAGCCTTTTCTGGTGGAGCCCTAGACAGACAGACGTACAGACATACACTCTTCTGGGGCAGACTTAGACAGACAGACATACAGACATAGACTCTTCTGGAGCAGACTTAGACAGACAGACAGACAGACATACACTCTTCTGGGGCAGACTTAGACAGACAGACGTACAGACATACACTCTTCTGGGGCAGACCTAGACAGACAGACATACAGACAGACAGACACTCTTCTGGGGCAGCCTTAGACAGACAGACATACAGACATACACTCATCTGGGGCAGCCTTAGACAGACAGACAGACAGACAGACACTCTTCTGGGGCAGCCTTAGACAGACAGACAGACAGACATAGACTTTTCTGGGGCAGCCTTAGACAGGACAGACAGACAGACAGACAGACAGACATAGACTCTTCTGGGGCAGCCTTAGACAGACAGACAGACAGACAGACAGACAGACGTACAGACATACACTCTTCTGGGGCAGCCTTAGACAGACAAACAGACAGACATAGACTCTTCTGGGGCAGCCTTAGACAGACAGACAGACAGACAGACAGACAGACAGACAGACAGACAGACAGACAGAGACTCTTCTGGGGCAGACTTAGACAGACAGACAGACAGACAGACAGACATAGACTCTTCTGGGGCAGACTTAGACAGACAGACAGACAGACAGACAGACATAGACTCTTCTGGGGCAGACTTAGACAGGACACACATAGGTTGTACAGGTGAAGCTGTGTTTTTAACTAAACAGTGTTCCGGGGCCAAACGGATGAGAGGAGGCTAAGCACAAAGACAGGCTGCAAGGAAGAGGTTTAGAAACACAAAGAAAATGCATGTAGTTCCTCAAATACTTTCCCATGCCATTTGATGCTGTACACTCAGCTCTATTCTAAGAGAACCACCCCCCAAACACAGCGAAGACACACAAACAACAAAAACATCTGTAACAAACGGTAAACCAAACGACATCCATATTGGCCCTCTCACTAACAATAAGACTCGGTGGGGGGGCGAGCGTCCCAAAGCCTTGACCCTGCGCCTTTGAAAATCCCCTGGCAGCCACACACACAGTGGCACAGACAGTTGGCAGAGTGACCTCTGTGCCCTGTACCAAGGTCACTGCAGGAGTATGGGGCTGGCCAAACTGCAATGGGGGAGTTCACACACGTACACACACAAGCAGGCTTTGGGATGCACACTCACACACACACACACACACACACACACACCAGCCTGTGCCCTGCTTATGCCAGCAGGCCTCCTGTCTCCCAGTCTCACCATCTGTCCATGGACTGGAAAGTCCCCCAACTACACACACACACACACACCATTTTTGTCAAGCTGGCTGTTCTGGGTAGCTGTGCCAGGTCTTTGTCGGGGTGTTTACTGTAGCTGGAAAGGGAATGAGTTTAAACACGAGAGGGATTGAACAGAGTTGAGCAGAGAGAAGAAATATTGTTGGTGTTTTAGTTCACGTTCAGCGACACGTTCAATGAAAATCTGCATCTTCAAAATCGGAACGACCCCCTTAAAAGATGTGGACGATATAAATCAAATCCTGTAGCGATTCAGTTAACAGTCAGCTGTCCAATTGCCAATCGCTACAGACAACACCTACTCCACCATACCCATTATAGCATTTCTGTCCAGAGGACCCTTGTCCCATCAGCTGTACAGTGTCTTTCCAACCAGCATCTGTGTGGGGCGACCTTCCCTAAAAAATAAATTACCTCAATTAATCAATTAAATGCTGAGTCTGTGAAAAACCATCATCCCCCACACCCACACCCAACTCTGCAGCCCCTCAACTCCAGCTCTCAGGACTTGCCTGTGTACTGCCGCACACTTTCACAGAACACACACACACACACACAAATTCACATACACATTCTGCGGTTACCATGGGTGACAGGCAGGGCGTGAGAGGCAAGGTGTGGCGCGTCCCGTCTCAGGTGGCGTCGAAGACTGATGACAGCTCGCTGTGTGACACCCTTCCTCCTTTCATCTCCCCCCCCCACCCCCTCTAAATCTCCCTCCCTCCCATGCATGCTGATTCCATGCCAACAATAGCACTGGCACCTGGGTGGATCGCTGTACATTTATGAAAATCACTGCTTGTTTTCTTTCTCTTCCTCTGTTATCGTCAAAGTCCTGAGCCTCTATTTCTCGTTAAACTCATTCTCATACGCTTTCAGCCGCGGCAGTTGACGGACATTTTGTCACCTGCCGGTGTTCTAATGACGTTGGAGATGTTCCCATTGGCTCTCATAGGATGCCTTCCCATCCATCTCTAGTTGTTTCCATTGGCTCTCATAGGATGCCTTCCCATCCATCTCTAGTTGTTTCCATTGGCTCTCATAGGATGCCTTCCCATCCATCTCTAGTTGTTTCCATTGGCTCTCATAGGATGCCTTCCCATCCATCTCTAGTTGTTTCCATTGGCTCTCATAGGATGCCTTCCCATCCATCTCTAGTTGTTTCCATTGGCTCTCATAGGATGCCTTCCCATCCATCTCTAGTTGTTTCCATTGGCTCTCATAGGATGCCTTCCCATCCATCTCTAGTTGTTTCCATTGGCTCTCATAGGATGCCTTCCCATCCATCTCTAGTTGTTTCCATTGGCTCTCATAGGATGCCTTCCCATCCATCTCTAGTTGTTTCCATTGGCTCTCATAGGATGCCTTCCCATCCATCTCTAGTTGTTCCCATCCTCTTCTCCTTCATTGTCAACATTTGTCCCTCTTCTGCTTTCCATCCTACGCCCGTCCCCTCCGTTGTCCTCTCCCCACCCCATTAACAGTGAATAAACACACCGTGAATAACATGACAAACCGTCGAAAAGCAGGTTTAGCCACCATATGTGTGTGACGGTTGACATTGATAAGCATCATTAACCAGGTTTTTCCCGTCCAACCTTTTTATGCGAAATCAAGTGTGATAAAAAATAAATGTCATGACAGGTCTGATGGAAACGGCGAATGTCGATAGCAACTGTCGACAAAGCAAAATACGGTGGGATCATTTTGTGTTGGTCAAATAAGTGGCGCGAGAAATGGCGGTGGAATCGCTTTTATGTGCAAATGTTGATATAATAACAATCATATTGAAGTAAAGTTGGAGTCGCGCGAAGACGTGTTGTGTGGTTCTCCCACTACGACTCGGGGAAAAGTATGCAGTCGATTAGGCTACAGATGAAATAAGTTATGATGAACGTGACGGATGTTTCAAGATCATTAGGTTGATGCTCCTTTCCAATAAATATCAAGGGTCTTATTCTGGTGACATGACAAATTAGAATAATCTCGCTCTTTTGTCCATAATGATCTCATCATGTAGGACTGTATCTGCGAGCTGTTGGCTAGAGCGCACATGCCAATACCAGATTGGGCACATTCACTATATAACGCAACATTTTTCTTGTGACAAAACCATCAGTGGAGTTGAAAATGCAACGGACACCTATTTAAACGTTTAGGACACTGTATGTATAAAAAAAATAGACAAATAAAATATTTGATAAAATATTGAATTTGGCTTTTACTGCTATAGCCCATAGAAATGCATTGAATAACACCCAAAAAATTGCACAAAAGACAGTAAAGAAAGAAATCATAAGGAATAAGGTTTTGAAGTGTCGGTCCCATATCTAGGAGATAAGAAAGCGCAGGAAATATTGTTGTTTTTCGGACACAATGTATTTAACCCTTTACTTTTATTGGCACAAAACTATCTCCATACTTTCATTCATTTGCATGGGTTACCTTCAGACGAGTCACATGACACTTGTGGGGGTCATAGAGAAAAACGGGGGACATCATCGTGTCCTTGAGAGTCTCCCCTTTCCTCAGTGGGTCATATTAGTAGCCCAAATGGTTCGGACTGTACAGACGTTTTCTCGTGGTCTGACAAACAGCTCTGCCACTTTCCACCGCAGATGCAGATGGCCGACATAGGTGGATGTGGTGGATTGAGACGCAGCCCAAGCTTAAACTGACAGAACTTGACGGAGATTCTAATATTGTGTTAATTAGATTGACTGTTAAGGGACTATTTCACTCGTTTTTTTTCGGTACATGGGCATTTTTTTCACCTAAAGTTATTTTTATGTGCAGTATGTCATCACGCAGACTTTTATCCGCAATTGGTCAATTTGACTGAAACACATCTCTGGTGGAAAAAAATGTGCATATTTCATGCATATTTTTGAGTATTCACATTACAAATCTGCCACCAATTGGACAGGAATCTAGCTATTGGCTGTGATGCTACACTGAATAGATATTGGACCTAGACTGAGTTTCTGGTCTCAAAACTCAGTCTGAATGAACTACAGCTGAGCGCTCCACGAGCTGATCCTTCCACCTATCAGTGGCCACCAGGGGAGAGAGACCAGATACATCAAGCCATTCCACTGTGACCCGAAAAGAAGGGAGAAAAATCAAGTCAGTCAACAGAATTGGGACGTAGTAGCCACTGCGGTAGAGCAGTCAATCATTTTGGAGTGCATTACAGGTAGACTCTGTCTGGTCCCAATGCCTGCCTGTGTATGGAGCCTATTCAAGTCCTGGTATTAAGGACTTCCTGCCTGTGTGCTCATTGAGATCACGTGATGATGGAGTGCCTCTCATTTGGTCTCTGGCTGCCTGCTCAGCGCTCCTCACGCCTGTCAAATGCCTGCTGTCCTCTCCCACGCACACACGCGAGCGCGCGCGCACACACACACACACAGCAGAGAGGACTTGGTGACTTTACCGTAGGACTTTTTATTCATTTTTGCCTGACAGTCCGAGTAGCCGTCAATGTCTGGTAGTGTAGTAGTAGTGTAATCACCGCTAGGCCTGTGGCTGTATCCTATGTCCTACGCCTTTTGTCACACAGAGCTAGAGTTACACACACAGGGGAGGTCTAGAGTGAACTGGGGTCAGTTGTTCAGTAAGCTCACCTCAGCTCCCCTTTTTCTACCAACACAAGCAGGCCGAGTTTAGACTGAGGGGTGAGCACTCTCCCAGGTCCACTGCCGCCCTGTACGCTCCCGGCCGCCCTCCTTTTGATCTCTGCTTTTGTAGGTCTTCTGCCACAGAAGGAACCTGCTAGCAATGTGCTGTTTATTCCCATTCATTAACGTGTACAATACAGTACATCCATTCAGTTTCCCGTTTATTTGATTCTTTTCTTCTCTCTTTTTGCTGCTCGATTCATGAATAAGTAAATAGTGTATTTGGTTTCCCTGTAGTTAATTATTTAGGCAGCAGTGATACAGGCCTCTCCTCCCAGTGCTCGGAGAGCGCCAGGCCCGTGTTTTTGTCCGTTCCTAGGCAACCGGGGTGCATATAGTCAGGCATCAGTAACCCGCTAATGACGGCGCGCATGTGAGGGGAGTGCAATTCATGCATAAACACTGGGCTACCATTTGCATGCACTTGCAAGGGCTTAATGAAACAAATGTGGCATATTCTGCACCTCTCACCTCGAAACCGGAAACATGTGCAATATCACTGTGCTACCACAATTGTTAGCCTACTTCTGGTTTAAGCCTTTATCGACTATGTAATTGCGAAGAATCAGCGATGTTTGCTGACAGTTGTTTTGGCTTTAAACAGTCTCATAGATGCTCAGTGCTCATAGGGCAATTTAGCTCTGCGTGATGAGATGTAGGTTCTATCAAGGAGTAAATAAATGATTTAATGTATTGGCTTGGCTTCGAAAGGGGCTGCTTAATCGATCATGCACATTGACCCGGAGATGGTCTGCTGTGATAAGAAACGGGCGCATTTAAATGAGGAATTGGAATGAAGACCCGATTGGAATTATTTGTCCTTCCTTCGATTTGTTACAAATGAGGCTTCGCAATACATTAGGCAACTGAATGCAGGGGCCAAATAGGCGTAGGACTTGGTTACAGTTGCTCAAAGCACGTCTCGTGGTTATATTAAGTTTGGGGTAGGCCCACACCACAACGTTAAGGTTAACGACTTCACTATTCCGACAAGGACATTGGCTCTGGTTTCAATGGGTGACACTGGCGGCTGGCATTAAGCATTATTAATGACCAAGGAAATTCACCTCCAGGCTAGGCGTTAATTATATCGCTAGTGAACTTGGAGAGAGAGAGAGAGCACAGGCAGGCAGGGTGTGTGTGTGTGTGTGTGTGAGTATGTGCGTGTGTACGTGGGTGTGTGTTGTCGACTTCACGTGGTTAAACCATTACTTCCCTGATTGGTATGAGAGAAGCCTCGTAGAATTAGCTGTGATTAGATTGCAGTGCCACAGATTCCCCTCCCCACGTTTTTTCCCCAGCTGATTTTGGTCTACATTTAATGGCGTTTGCATCGACATGTTTGAAATGACAAACGCCCATGCTTTTGTCTTCTGTTAGTCTAGCTAATACATTTTAATATTACACTGTTATTACGCTTGAAATACAATTTCATTTCAGTCACACCAGCTCTGCTATCGCCTTGTCATGTTGCTGTATAGGCCAATTTCAATCCAATCCGCACTGATACCCTTAGTGTTGCCATTTTGTCATTTGTCTATATATATCTGTGCGATGTCCAGGGTACTGTACGTCAAGTGCAGAGGGCACCCCTTTCTGCGACTGCCCGCACTCAGCCATTCGGCGCTGCCTTCAAGAATTGCATGGGCTTTTCTTTAAAAATGTAATCGCCATTCGCACCAGATTCTTCTCAATGCAACTGGGTGTCACTTCTTACTACAATCAGTTTCTCCTTTGCATTGTAGGATTAAAGCGAAAACAACATTGGCTTGATGTGGTTTAACAGTCCACCAACCAAATTTACTCTTAGTGTCTCTCAGTGAACTATAGTTTCAGGAACAATGTCAATTCTTGTATATCAGAAAAAGAGGTCATTGCTTTCATTGAATAATAATCTAGGGTACAGGTTAGTCATATCTTCCTCTTGGCTTGTATGATAAGCAACCTTCACTTTCACCGGAAGGCTTGTGTTAGGTTTCCGAACGAATGCCCTTGGCTTTAGCTCAACTGACGAACACAGTTTGATGCAGAATAGCCAGGTTTGTTCCCCTCTAACCACCCCTCTCCTCTGTCTCTCGTCTCCAGTGTTCAGGGAGCCCTACACGGTGCGGGTGGCAGACCAGCGGTCCATGCGGGGCAACGTGGCCGTGTTCAAGTGCCTCATCCCCTCGGCCGTGCAGGAGTACGTCAGCGTGGTGTCCTGGGAGAAAGACACCGTCTCCATGGTGCCAGGTAGGAGGATCATGTCAGGTTTAGATCTGAATATATGGAAATTAAAAAAAGGGTTGACTGGTTGGCTGGTTGGTTGATCGGTATGTATGAGTACAAAGATGGCAAACCTTCAATATGTTTGGGCCCAGATCTTGAAAGTACAACTGTTATTTCCCCATGCGGGATGGACGTCCATCAACAAACACATACACACTTGGAAAAGAAACCTCACAGCCAATCACCAATGCATGTGAACGGGATTGCTTAATTGATTGGCTGATTGATCGGTTGGTTATATGAGAATGAAACACACAGAGTTTAGACTGAGGGATGAGCACAGTGGACCTGGGAGAGCAGGTCCACTGCCGCCCTGTACGCTCCCGGCCGCCCTCCTTTTTGGCTCTGGTTTTGTAGGTCTTCTGCCACACAGGTTTGACCCAAAGGATGAAAGAAATTCATAGTGAACAGACTCTGGACTGTTACCACCAACGGGATTGTTGTTTGTGTGCAGAAGGGTTTTTGAATGTTGATTTTGGGCTCCTTATTTAAACGAATATCACCTCCTGGTTATTCCGATATTGCTGGTAAGACCCTCAGACCCCTGTTAAGGTTATTTGGAGGTCGTTAATCAGCACTAATCTGTTTTGTGGTTTTAGTGGCATGTCCCATTTTGCCTAGACCAGAGGGGGGAGCGGGTGCATTTTTTCCCAATTATTCAAAATGGAGTCTCATAAAATAGCCTCTCATGGGGTGATCTGTGGCTAGTCACTCATTGCCGTGTTTAATAGCGGTGTGAGGGAGATAAATCCGACAGAGCCGACGTGTGTGTGTGTGCGCCTGTGCACATGCATGTGTGTGTGTGGGGGAAGAGACTGTAATTCAAGGACATTGCCTCATCGTATCTCATTGGATTGATGGAGTGGACCTGTTTACCCATTGATCACATTCAGACCAAAGAAACCAGGCAAGACACACAAACTGTGTTTATATTCTGGCTATGTCACCATCTTTGTCCTACATTTGGAGGGATGTGCTATCAATTATCCTGCATCGTACAAATATCTAGGTTCCTATTTGTATCTGTGTTGCAACTGCTAACATGCTGGTACAGAATGTGGATATGTGTGTGTGTTGCACTGTGTGTAAATGCCCGTAGTTTTTAAGGTGGCTCTGCGGCCCATTAATAAATGGAGGTGTGTCAGGTAAGACTGCTCTGGTCAGATGATACAGGTCGCTCCCCTCGCTCCAACTCTCACCTTCTGATACCCGGCTCCCGTTTCATCTCTCTCAATGTGGTGTGCGTGTGCGTGCGCGCCCGTGCGTGTGGCTCTGTCCTTCACACGGGAGCACTTATTGATCCAGTGCAGCTGCGTTTCGTATGTGTGTGAACAGGGCCCGGGGGGAGGTTTCCAGACTGAATCGATACAGCTTGCTGTCGGATTCCCCTCTCCCTTGTCACGGATACCTCGGTGTGGTGAGACCCATCACTCTGTGTGAGTGATGGATGGATATGTGATGGATGTGTGTCTGCCTGTGTGTGTGTATTTCATTAACATGTGTATTAGCTGTCAGGCTTTGTATGTCCTCTAATGATTAAACTATCCGTACCATGGTTTTGTGGACATATGGGGACATGCTGGTGTTGGTTTTAGCCGATGGGTGTACTGCCATAGACTATAACACCAGTTCACTTCACACCCCCGGCATTAGGGCGAGGTGACTCTCTGCCCCACTGAGCATGGGGGAGGGCAGATCATCAGTGCTGAACTGACTGAGTCGCAGAGCAGTGGAAGGCAGTAGACCCTCTGCCCTCCGCAGGGGACTATGTCCCCACTCTGAAGTCTTCAACTGCTATTATAGGCAGTTAGATAAAGCTGATGGGATATGGTGGGACTCTTTCTCTTTCTCTCTCTCTTTCTCTTCTCTTTCTCTTTCTCTCTCTTTCTCTTTCTCTCTCCTTCTCTCTCTCTTTCTCTCTCTCCTTTCTTTTTCTCTTTCTCTCTTTCTCTCTTTCTCTCTTTCTCTCTTTCTCTCTTTCTCTCTCTCTTTCTCTCTGATTCTCTCTCTTTCTCTTTCTCTTTCTCCCTCTCTCTTTCTCTTTCTCTCTCAATCTCTCTTTCTCTCTCTCTCTCTTTCTCTTTCCCTTTCTCCCTCTCTCTCTTTCTCTTTCTCTCTCTCAATCTCTTTCTCTCTTTCTCTTTCTCTCCCAATCCCTCTTTCTCTTTCTCTATCTCTTTCTCATTCTCATTCTCATTCTCTCTCTTTCTCTTTCCCTTTCTCCCTCTCTCTTTCTCTCTTTCTCCCTCTCTCTTTCTCTCTTTCTCTCTTTCTCTCTCTCTCTCTCTCCCTCTCTCTCTTTCTCTCTCCCTCTCTCTCTCTCTTCCTCTCTCTCTCTCTTTCTTTCTCTCTTTCTCTCTCTCTCTTGCCCTTTCTCTTTCTCTTTCTCTTTCCCTCTCTCTTTCTCTCTCCCTCTCTCTCTCTCTCTCTCTTTCTCTCTCTCTCTTTCCCTTTCTCTTTCTCTTTCCCTTTCTCTTTCTCTTTCTCTCTCTCAAATTCAAGCTGCTTTTTGGCATGAACAACATTGTGTCAACATTGCCAAAACAACAATGTATACAATATACATTGTATTAAAATTGTAAAGAATAATAATATTAAATGGTATTAAATAATAATACACAATTAAATACAAAAATAATAACAATTAAATGGTAACAGCCAATAGTAGATATGTAATAAAAATATAAAAATGGATAATAAAACAATTTTTTTTATTTTATTTACCGTTATTTTACCAGGTAAGTTGACTGAGAACACGTTCTCATTTGCAGCAACGACCTGGGGAATAGTTACAGGGGAGAGGAGGGGGATGAATGAGCCAATTGTAAACTGGGGATTATTAGGTGACCATGATGGTTTGAGGGCCAGATTGGGAATTTAGCCAGGACACCGGGGGTTAACACCCCTACTCTTACGATAAGTGCCATGGGATCTTTAATGACCTCAGAGAGTCAGGACACCCGTTTAACGTCCCATCCGAAAGACGGCACCCTATACAGGGCTGTGTCCCCAATCACTGCCCTGGGGCATTGGGATATTTTTTTTTAGACCAGAGGAAAGAGTGCCTCCTACTGGCCCTCCAACACCACTTCCAGCAGCATCTGGTCTCCCATCCAGGGACTGACCAGGACCAACCCTGCTTAGCTTCAGAAGCAAGCCAGCAGGGTGGTATGCTGCTGGGGCTATAACTAACTTATAACTAAATAACGGTCATCTTCACCATTACATCAGTACTACAACTACTATCATCATTACCACTACTCCTACCAACACCATCATTAAACTGCTATCATTACCATTACCACCCATACCACTACTATTTGGAATGAGAAACAACAATAATAATAGTAATAACAATAATAGCAATAACAATAATAGTAATAATAAGTAAGTTACTGCTTACTATGCAGATGTTATTATTCAGTGTCCCTCAGGCTATGATAGGAAGATACATATTTGGCTGCAAGAGTAGCCATTGCTCCTTCGCCCGTTAGTATTTCTAACGGGAGAAACAGAGATGCACTATCTCCCCTGTCGTCCTCTTTGGGTAGCCATGTCTTTTTATGTCTGCCAGTTTCTATTGCCAATCGGTGGTCACTCAGCCTGTACTTGGTAAGGATCTGTCTCTGCTTCGTATCTCTGACAGGGTAAAGATAATCAGCCAATTCATATTCTCTGTTTAGGGTCAGATAGAAATTTAGTCGGCTTTGGGATTTTGTTTCGTTTTTCCAATGTTGTAAATATAAGTCCTTTGATTGGTTCATGATTTTGTTTATTGGAATTCTTTATTTTGAAGCAGTGCTGGTGTCAGCTTGGGTGGTTAGGTCCAACACTAGCTGACTGAGAGGACTCGTTTCTGGGCTCAGCTCTTGGGTTTGAAGTGCTTTAAATTGCAGACTTGAATTTGGACTTGAATTTAGATGTAGCCAACATTTTAATGATCTTGTCTGTATTTTCATTACCACTGGAAAGGGGCCCAATTCTGCCCTACATGCATTAGTTGGTGTTTTTCTCTGGACTTGTAGAATTTTCTGACACAATTCTGCAGGCAGGGCTTCAATTGGATGTTTGTCCCACATTTTTAAGTCCAGTTTATTGAGTGGCCCCCAAAACTCACTTACGTAAAGAGCTATTGGGATGTTGATTTTGAATAATTTCATTATAATTGCATACAATGCTCTGCAGGCTTTTTCTTTGAGTGCATTCACTGCCATGTTAAAGTTTCCCGATGCAGATATGGTCAGACCAAGGTAGGTGTAATTTTTAGTGTGTTCAATTATGGTGTTGTTCAGGGTGAATTTATATTTGTGTTTCTGACATCTGTTTTTTGGGGGGTAAATCATGATTTTCGTTTTTTTGGAAATTTACTGCCAGGGCCCAATTATGGCAATATTGCTCTAGAATGTTAAGGTTCTGTTGAAGACCTTCTTTGGTTGGTGATAGAAGTACCAAGTCATCAGCATATAGCAGGTACTTTACCTCTGTGTCAAATAGTGTAAGTCCTGGGGCTGGAGAATGGTCCAACATGTCTGCTAATTCATTGATATAAATGTTGAAAGGTTTTGGACTCAAACTCCAGCTTTGTCTCACTCCTCGACGTTGTGAAACGAATTCTGTTCTTTGGTTTTTGATTTTTATTGCACACTGTTTTCTGTGTAAATACATTTTATTAAGTCATACACCAAACCACCCAGCCCACTTTGTAGAATTTTGTAGAATAGCCCTTCGTGCCAAATAGAATGAAATGCTTTTTTAAAGTCAATAAAGCAAGAAATGATTTTGCCCTCTTTTTTTTGGTGGACGTGTTTATTAATTAGTGTGTGTAAGGTGTATAATGGTCAGTAGTGCGATGGTTAGCGAGAAAGCCAATTTGACATTTACTTATCACATTTTTTTCTTGAAGAAATGTTTGAGTTCTTGAATTCAAAATGGTACAGAAAACATTTCCCAAGTTGCTGTTTATGCAAATTCCCCTGTAATTTTTGGGGTCTGTAACAGTTTAAGCACAGCATTTTGCAACTCAGGTGTGCTGTTTTTCAGCATTTCATTTCTGATGTTGTCTAGACCACAAGACTTCTTTGATTTTATAGATTTTAGCTTTTCATTTAGATCTTGTTGGGTTATTGGGTAATCTAATGGATTTTGGTTGTTTTTAATGACTGGTTCAAGGATGTAAATGTTTTCCTAAATTTCTAATTGGTTCTGTTGTAAGTCTTTTTGTGGGATGTTTTTGTATAGATTATCAAAATAAGTTTTCCAAATTCCTTCATCTTGTACGGCTAATTCTTGTGTCTTTGTCGTGCTTAAATTGTTCCACATGTCTCAGAAGTGATTTTGGTCAATTGCGTTTTCAATTTCATCAAGTGTCTTGTTGGTGTAATTCAGTTTCTTGCGTTTCAGTGTATGTTTATACTTTTTCAGATTTTCAAAGTATTCATATCGTAGCTCTGGGTGGTTTTGCTGCTTATGTTTTTTGTTTGACATTTGTCTTTGGTGTTTTCTAATTGTTTTACATTCATTATCAAACCATTTGTCAGAAACATTTTGTTTTTCGTTTCTGATGTTGCATTTCTTTGGTTTTCTCAAATTTGCTTTCGATGCTGCTTTTTGGAATATGCCGTTGATGTTTTGAGTAGCTGAATTGACACCATCTTTATTGTTTTGGTATTGTGAGTTATTGAAAAACTGTATAGAGTTCATCATTTCATTTCAGTTCAATGTTTCAATGAATCTCTCTGCACTGTTTGGAGCCCATTTGTACGATTGGTTTATGTTGTAGAGTTTATTGGGCTGTTGTTTTGAATGAACATTGCTGGTTAATTTCTTCAGAAACACGTTGATCTGACTGTGATCTGACAATGGGGTCTGTGGTCTGACAGTGAATGCACTAATGGAGGAGGGGTCAATGTCAGTGATGGCATAATCGACTACACTTGTCCCAAGAGCTGAGCAGTAAGTAAACTGACCTAAAGAGTCCCCTCTGATTCTACCATTAAGCATGTACAGGCCTAAGGCTCGACAGAGATGCACTAACTCCTTCCCATTTTTGTTCAGTATTTGGTCATGACTGTTTCTATTATTTATAATAGGGCTGCTGCACAAGGAGGGGTGTCCAAATATGTGGTGGTTACCTCCCGCATCAGTGTAGTCAGGCTCAGAAACTGTTCTTGCATTGAAATCTCCACAAAGAAGCACTTTACCCTCTGCCTGAAATGTAATGATTTCTGTACGGAGATTGTCAAAAAACTGATCATCATAATATGATGAATCTGAAGGAGGAGCATAAGCTGCACATATGTATACATCAATGTCACAATAGATTGTACCACACACACACACACACACACACACACACACACACACACACACACACACACACACACACACACACACACACACACACACACACACACACACACACACACACACACACACACACACACACACACCATTACATATAATTATTATTATAATACTGGTGCCAATAAAATGAAGAATAGTTGTAAACAAATGAATAAGAATGGAATACGATTGCACAAAAAATAAGTACATTGCAATCTGCAACCCTGTGTGTGCGTGTGTGTGTGCTCGTGTGCGAATTAAAGGGTCTGTCTACTTCAGTAGTCTGCATATTAGATGCAGTAGTTGGCGCACCTCTCCAATCTCTGATTGTTCTAGATGTCTATTGCCAGAGGTTACCACAGCATACGTAGGCTGATGATCTGAATGGTACGTGGTGTGGACTGCATCATGTGGTGTACCACCCTGAAGGACAATGTTCTGCCTGACCCTAGAGTAGTGGTCAGTGGAGCTGTGTTGTGATGGGCCTGGTCCAGTAGAGATGTGTTGTGATGGGCCGGGTCTAGTAGAGCTGTGTTGTGATGGGCCGGGTCTAGAAGAGCTGTGTTGTGATGGGCCGGGTCTAGTAGAGCTGTGTTGTGATGGGCCGGGTCTAGTAGAGCTGTGTTGTGATGGGCCGGGTCTAGAAGAGCTGTGTTGTGATGGGCCGGGTCTAGTAGAGCTGTGTTGTGATGGGCCAGGTCTAGTAGAGCTGTGTTGTGATGTGCCTGGTCTAGTAGAGCTGTGTTGTGATGGGCCTGGTCTAGTAGAGCTGTGTTGTGATGGGCCAGGTCCAGTAGAGCTGTGTTGTGATGGGCCTGGTCTAGTAGAGCTGTGGTGTGATGGGTCGGGTCTAGTAGAGCTGTGTTGTGATGGGCCTGGTCTAGTAGAGCTGTGGTGTGATGGGTCGGGTCTAGTAGAGCTGTGTTGTGATGGGCCTGGTCTAGTAGAGCTGTGGTGTGATGGGCCTGGTCTAGTAGAGCTGTGTTGTGATGGGCCTGGTCTAGTAGAGCTGTGGTGTGATGGGTCGGGTCTAGTAGAGCTGTGTTGTGATGGGCCTGGTCTAGTAGAGCTGTGGTGTGATGGGTCGGGTCTAGTAGAGCTGTGTTGTGATGGGCCTGGTCTAGTAGAGCTGTGGTGTGATGGGCCTGGTCTAGTAGAGCTGTGTTGTGATGGGCCTGGTCTAGTAGAGCTGTGGTGTGATGGGTCGGGTCTAGTAGAGCTGTGGTGTGATGGGCCTGGTCTAGTAGAGCTGTGGTGTGATGGGCCTGGTCTAGTAGAGCTGTGTTGTGATGGGTCGGGTCTAGTAGAGCTGTGCTGTGATGGGCCAGGTCTAGTAGAGCTGTGTTGTGATGGGCTGGATATAGTAGTGCTGTGTTGTGATGGGCCTTGTCTAGTAGAGCTGTGTTGTGATGGGCCTGGTCTAGTAGAGCTGTGTTGTGATGGGTCGGGTCTAGTAGAGCTGTGCTGTGGTGGGCCAGGTCTAGTAAAGCTGTGGTGTGATGGGCTGGATCTAGTAGTGCTGTGTTGTGATGGGCCTTGTCTAGTAGAGCTGTGTTGTGATGGGTCGGGTCTAATGGAGCTGTGTTGTGATTGGCCGGGTCTGGTAGAGCTGTGCTGTGGTGGGCCAGGTCTAGTAAAGCTGTGGTGTGATGGGCCTGGTCTAGTAGAGCTGTGCTGTGCTGTAATAAGCTGTGTCTGGCTCTTCTCTGGGGATGGTGGGGGGTACTGTTGTTTCAGAAAGTGGGGCAGGGGACCTCTGCTGCTGGGGTGATGGGTGTGTGGGTCCCTGTCAAATGTTGCATCCTTTAGGTCCTTGGCAAAGGTTCTGATACTGTCCTGATCAAGATGTACAATATGGTATAAGTGTTGACATGTCAGAGTGGGATGGTGAGCCGTTCTGACGTTGAGTAGTGAGGCACAGCCCACAGTGATCTGTTGATTTATTTTGTCCATCAACTTTCCTGGGAAGTCTTTTCTTGGTAGGAGGGTGGACACAACTATATTGGTTGTTGGGAACACAGCCTGCGCCCGTTCTGCCACTCTTCTCACTGCCCCAGATACATCTTCACCTTTGGCATGAAGGTTATTTGTTCCAGTGTGGATGATGATGTTGTCAGGGGTGTCAATCCTGGTCTGACTGGGTAGCTCCATTACACTGTCAGTTGTAGGACACCAGAACCTATACACCTGGTGTCTAGGGAATAATCTTTCCTGGACTAAGAACTTCCCATTTGAATCAAAAAGGATTGCAATTGTGGGTGACTGTCTGGGTGGAGCAGACTGGGAGGCTGGAGCAGACTGGGAGGCTGGTAGGTTGACCTGGGCTGGAGCAGACTGGGAGGCTGGTAGGTTGACCTGGGCTGGAGCAGACTGTGAGGCTGGTAGGTTGATCTGAGCTGGGGTAGACTGGGAGGCTGGTTGGCTGATCTGGGCTGGAGCAGATTGGTAGGCTGGTGCAGTGTCATCAGTGTCATGACGTTGGCTTGAGGGGGAGGTTTATGTCCCCCATAAATACCTTTCCCCTTTTTCCTCTCTCTACTCTACCGATGTGACTATTGTAAATCCCTTTGTTAACATTGAGATAGAGACTGGTAACATCAAAAGATGGGACACGGAACCATATTTCGGTAATCCAACCAGTTGAAAATATGCGTTGGGACTTAATGAATATGATGTCAGTTCAGTTGGCGTCTGAGACATGATTACTGATGATAGGACGACATAAACTGTATCTTGGAAAGTCTACACATTATAGTTATCAGATTCACATGGAATTGTTGTGCAATTTAAATGTTTAAATGTGAAACTATTTGTGAAAACATTAAATGTAATTTTTAGCTCCTAAATGAGAGAATTGGTTTTCATGAGTGAACTATGCTCAACTCAGTAGCCCCTCCCATGTGAACAGACATTGGTTGTAAACTATGAAACACTCTCTCCCAATCCTATATAAGCCCCTTGACGAAAATGTAACTTTCTGTTCCAAGGATGTGCGGACTGGCAGTCCCCACGTTGAAAGGACAAAGACCACCTTCAGAAAGAACTAAGCCAACATCAGCAAGAACCTAATGCAATTGGCATCGAATTTCAATGTGAAGGTGGCGACCTACACGCCAGAAGGATGAATTTCTACTATACTAGCCAGAATATAGCATGAGCTTAAAAGTATGGGAACTTGGTATGAACTTTGAACTCATATTCACTCCAGAAGTGATACCTCCTAGCCATTGAGTTAGCAGCAGTTGTTGTAAACGTGGGCTAGGAAAGGACGGGCGACGTACCCAGTCTAACAAACACAACGATGCTACAAAGTATACGTTCTACAACCAGACATTCTTCAAAGGACAACCCGGCATACCATCTACGACCAATCTCCCGAAGCGTAGCTCAGAGTAAATATTTATTGCATTTTCCTTTTTCAAATGGGCGGTTATTTAGAATGCATAAGATACTGTATTTACGATAGCATAGCTTCTCCCTTTCTTACTCAGTCTACCCGCTCTTTCACTCAAACCCAACCCCCTCTCTTTGTGTAACCAGCCGTCGTATCTGTTCTGTCCACCAGGGACGTTTTCTTTATGATATAATTTGTAATCAATGTATGATCCATTCTGTGTAGATGTAATTTTGTGTGATTATTTAGGTATTTAGTAAATAAATAATTAAACCAAATTTTGTATTGTTAGCCAGGGTTCGTGAAGATCAGATGAGACTGAATACAGTGACGATGAAATATTGACTGCTATTGATGTAAAAGATTACCAGGTCTTTAAGATTTTATTCCGAAGATAACCGCTCTATAAACATTCTTTCGTGGTGCCCCGACTTTCTAGCTAATTACAGTAACCTGATTAGCTTAATCAGGTAATATTAATTACTGAGAAACTATTTTATAGAATAGCATGTCATATCACTTAACTTCTTTGGGCTGCAAGCCCGAAGCCGGGCACAATATGACAACAGCCACTTCAAGTGCAGGGCGCGAAATTCAAAATATATATTTTTGAAATATTTAACTTTCACACATTAACAAGTCCAATACAGCATTTGAAAGATAAACATCTTGTGAATCCAGCCAACATGTCCGATTTTTAAAATGTTTTACAGCGAAAACACCATGTATATTTATGTTAGCTCACCACCAAATACAAAAAAGGACAGACATTTTTCACAGCACAGGTAGCATGCACAAAACCAACCTAACTAACCAAGAACCAACCAAACTAACCAAGAAACAACTTCATCAGATGACAGTCTTATAACATGTTATTCAATAAATCTATGTTTTGTTCGAAAAATGTGCATATTTGAGCTATAAATCAGTTTTACATTGCAGCTACCATCACAGCTACCGTCAGAAATGGCACCGAAGCAGCCAGAGTAATTACAGACACCAACGTCAAATACCTAAATACTCATCATAAAACATTTCTGAAAAATACATGGTGTACAGCAAATGAAAGACAGGCATCTTGTGATTCCAGACAATATTTCCGATTTCTTACGTTTTTACAGCAAAAACACAATATAGCATTATATTAGCTTACCACAATAGCCAGAAACACAAGCCATTCCCCAGCAGCAAAAGTTAGCGATCGTAACAAACCAGCAAAAGATATATAATTTTTGACTAACCTTGATAAGCTTCATCAGATGACAGTCCTATAACATCAGGTTATACATACACTTATGTTTTGTTCGAAAATGTGCATATTTAGAGCTGAAATCAGTGGTTATACATTGTGCTAACGTAGCATCTTTTTCCCACAACTTTTTCCCACAATATTCTGACCAAATAACTATTCATAAACATAACTAAAAAATACATGTTGTATAGGAAATGATAGATACACTAGTTCTTAATGCAATCGCCGTGTTAGAATTCTAAAAATAACTTCATTACGATATGCAGTTTACGTTATGGCGAGAGCGTGCCCAAAACCTGGCCGCAAACTACTAGTTCACATGTACGACAGATATATGAAATAACATCATAAAATGGGTCCTACTTTTGCTGATCTTCCATCAGAATGTTGTACAAGGGGTCCTTTGTCCAGAACAATCATTGTTTGGATTTAGAATGTCCTCTTCTCCAGTCAATTAGCACGGAAAGCTAGCAAAGTGGCGTGAAGCTCTCCTTCCTGAACATACGCAGACAAAGCAACACGCCTAACGTCCCGAAAAAATTTCAATAATCTAATAAAACTATATTGAAAAAACATACTTTACGATGATATTGTCACATGTATCAAATAAAATCAAAGCCGGAGATATTAGTCGTCTATAACGACAGCTGTACAGAAGGCAAAACCAGGTCCCTTCACGCGCTCTCCAGAAAACAGGAAACTGGTGACACGTCATACAAAGAGCTTTTATTCGACCCCAGATCAAGTTATACACTCCATTTCTTCTCTCACTGCCTGTCAACATCTAGTGGAAGACGTATGAAGTGATGTATACTGATATATATCAAGGACATTTATAGGCAGGCCCTAGAACAGAGCATCGATTTCAGATTTTCCACTTCCTGTCAGGAAGTTTGCTGCAAAATGAGTTCTGTTTTACTCACAGATATAATTCAAACGGTTTTAGAAACTAGAGAGTGTTTTCTATAGAATAGTAATAATAATATGCATATTGTACAAGCAAGAATTGAGTATGAGGCCGTTTGAAATGGGCACCTTTTATCCGGCTACTCAATACTGCCCCTGCAGCCTAAACAGGTTAATCCGGCATAGCCAAAGACACGACATCAGGCTGTGTGTTGGAGGCCATGCTGCTTATGCTGGTCTCAGGCTCTGCTTGTGTTGTATCAAGCTGGTGGACATGTTCTCTAGATGCAGAGGACATAATGACTAGCTGCTGGTTGAGGGGGTCGATGTACCTCTCTCTCTGCTCTAGGTCCTCTCTCGTTGTGCTCAGATGGTCTCTGAGGTCATCATTTGTCTGACTCAGTTTGTCCATTCTGCTTTATAATTTAGCAATAGATGCTCTGCTCTCCTCCCTGAACTGTTTCATCTCTTCTTTTAGTTTCTGGACAGTGTCCTCCTCTTGAAGCTTGTTCTCTCTGAGTTCTATGACCTCTGCTTCGACGAGAGAGAGGGTGTTGTGGAAACGTTGCATAGCAGGTGTTCTTGGTGTTGTAGGCATGTCCTTGGCTCTGTCTGCTGCAGGTGAGGTAGGTAGAGGGACACTGAGGGCTTCTTGCTGGGTCACAGAGACCATTGGGGCCTGCTTTTCTCCATCTCCCTCCTTGACTTTTTCCCCAGTTTCTGAGATGAGTTCAGCTTCTACTTTTAGGGTAGTAAACCTATTCTCAAAAGCCTGAAGGCTTGAATCATTGCCTTGTATCAATACAGTTCCATTATTATATCCGTTTACTGTTTGATACGTGTTGCTCTGGTCAGCTCCTTCAAAAAATGCTGATCTGACATCCTTGGCTGATTCCTCTCTTTTTTGAGAAAGAGAAATGGTTGGAAATAACCCTTTTCCATATGTGCCCTTTTTGGTATTAAATATTGAATTTGCTCTTGTTTTGCAACTGGTAAGATCTGCAAACAGGCATTCATGGTTCTGTCCCATCAACAAACCTTTGAAACCTTAGCTTTCTCTGTTTGGATGTCGGGTGGGTAAACAATTGCCATAGCAACGCTGGTGATGTTGGCTACAATGTTGCAATAGAAGCGTTGTTTCTTGTGTTATTGTCTCTTGTGTCTTTAGAGGACTGTTTCACTCTGATGTCCTTTTTCTTCTGTCTTGATTTTGTCAAATTTTGTCTTTCTTTTCTTCTGTTAACTAGATATTCTTTGTTAGCTAGCTAGCTTCTTCCAGACGAGTCCCTAGCAACTGCTTAGCAACTGGTAAACAATTCAGCTAGCTAAGATAACTGTACCATTTTTTTGAAAAATATGCTTTTGAAAAATGACCTATCTTCTTTGTTTGTTGCTTGTTTTGTCTCCTATTCAGTCTTGCATTTTTCTTTAGCTTTTTTCCGATGTACTTCACTATAAAAACCATGTACATTTCAATATGTGTAGGAGCTCATTTTTTCAGCAGTTGCTGCTCAATTTGGAACGCCGGAACTCCTGTTTTTCCATCTCTTTCTCTCTCTGTGTGTGTTTCCTTCTCTCTCTCTCTCTGTTTTTCCATCTCTCTCTCTCTCTGTGTTTCCATCTCTCTCTCTCTCTGTGTTTCCTTCTCTCTCTTTCTGTCTCTTTTTCCGTCTCTCTCTCTCTCAGTTTTTTTGTCTCACTCTCTCTGTTGTTCCATCTCTCTCTCTCTCTCTCTCTCTCTCTCTCTCTCTCTCTCTCTCTCTCTCTCTCTCTCTCTGTGTTTCCATCTCTCTCTCTCTCTGTGTTTTCGTCTCTCTCTCTCTCTGTGTTTCAGTCTCTCTCTCTCTATCTCTGTTTCCATCTCTCTCTCTCTCTCGCTCTCGCTCTCTCGCTCTCTGTTTTTCCGTCTCTCTCTCTCTCAAATTCTAATTCTAATTCAAGCTGCTTTATTGGCATGAAAAACATTGCCAAGCAACAATTTATGCAATATACATTGTAATAAAATGATAAACATTAACAAATAATAATATAAAAAGCTAGAAAATAATAATACAAAATGAAAAAAAAATAAAAAATAAAAGGGTAATGGTCAATAGTAGAAATTTAATAAATATTAAAATCTAAACATGGAAAATGAAACTATAACTAACTTATAACTAAATAATGGTCATCTTCAACATTACATCACAACTACAACTACCATCATCATTACTACTACTACTTCTACCACCACCATCATTAAACTGCTATCATTACCATTACTATTTGGAATGAGAATAGGTCCCGTGTAGCTCAGTTGGTAGAGCATGGCGCTTGCAACGCCAGGGTTGTGGGTTCGTTTCCCACGGGGGGCCAGTACAAAAAAAATAAAAAATAAAAGTATGAATGTATGTACTTGTAAGTCGCTCTGGATAAGAGCGTCTGCTAAATGACTTAAATGTAAATGTAAATGAGAAACACAACAACAATAATAATAGTAATAACTATAATAGTTATAACAATAATAGTAATAATAAGTATATTATTATTCAGTGTCTCTCCGGCTATGGCAGGCAGATACTTATTTGGCTGCAAGAGGAGCCATTGCCCCTTCGCCTGTTAGTATTTTTAGTTTTTCCTCTGGGTTTAATATGTTAAAATTTGAATAAAATGTAGTCTGTGAATAATGAATCGCTTGGTGAGGAATATTTATCACAGTAAAGGAGAAAGTGCATCTCTGATTCTACCTCCCCTGTTGTGCAGTGACCACATACACATCTCTCTGTGTGTGTTTTTCTCTCTCTCTCTGTTTATTTGTGTTTCTCTCTGTGTATCTGTGTGTGTCTGTGTGTGTCTGTGTGTGTGTGTCTCTCTCTGTGTTTGTGTGTGTGTCTCTCTATCTCTCTTTCTTTCTTTCTTTCTTTCTCTCTCTCTCTCTCTCTCTCTCACTCTGTGTGTGTGTGTGTGTGTGTGTGTGTGTGTGTGTGTGTGTGTGTGTGTGTGTGTGTGTGTGTGTGTGTGTGTGTGTGTGTGTGTGTGTGTGTGTGTGTGTGTGTGTGTGTGTGTGTGTGTGTGTCTCTGTCTCTGTCTGTGTGTGTCTCACTCTCTCTCTCTCTCTCTCTCTCTCTCTGTTTGTGTGTGTCTCTCTCTCTGTGTGTGTATGTGTGTGTGTTTGTGTGTGTCTCTTTCTCTCTGTGTGTGTTTGTGTCTCTCTCTTTTTGTGTGCGTGTGTGTCTCTCTCTCTCTCTTTCTGTGTGTGTGTCTCTCACTCACTCTCACTCTCACTCTGTGAGATACCCCATAATGTCAAAGTGGAATTTTTGTTTTTAGACATTGACAAATTGTTTAAAAACCTCTTAGATGTAATGTCAAAATGTAGATTTCCGCCTAAATAGACATACCCAAAAGTAAATGCTATTCATGCGTAATTACATAATTCGGTCACGCCACAACGTAGATTTGGAAAGAAGACATCTGGGAGATGAGGAAATGATCAGAAGATAGATAGGAGTTACATAGTTCAGAATACACAAGATCAAGCACACACAAAATAACAGTTTTTTGGTTTTGTAAGTAATCTTTCATTGACAAGCTATAAGTGAAGTATTGATGCCCAGAGCTGGGAACACATCAGACGGCTTCCGCAACATTTGAACAATATCAGAAGAAAATGGGATCGATCGACCTAACAACTAGAAATGGGCAGATGTTTTAGTAAGTGGTGTCAGGTGTGGTCACGGGTCGTTTCCAAGTGTCCCTAAACCTCTCCAAAGTGGCATATGTCTGTACATTTGACAATTCCAGTGTTATTACATATTTGCAATCCCTAAATGCTATTTGTTCAGTATAAAAACACAATTTCTACCATATCAACCTCACTCAAACATTGTGGTGGCGTTGTGGGCTATCCAGGGGCTATCCAATCGTTTTATCAATCTCTCCTAAGTGCCTGAACGTTTAACCTAGGCATATCCAATGTATTGGTCCCACATACAAATGAACTGTTTACAAAAACAATATAAAAGCAACAGAGTTGCAGTTGAAGTCTGCAGTTTACATACACCTTAGCCATATACATTTAAACTCAGTTTTACACAATTCCTGACATTTAATCCTAGTAAAAATTTACTGTTTTAGGTCAGTTAAAGATCACCACTTTATTTTAAGAATGTGAAATGTCAGAATAATAATAGAGAGAATGATTTATTTCAGCTTTTATTTCTTCATCACATTCCCAGTGGGTCAGAAGTTTACATACACACAATTATTATTTGGTAGCATTGCCTTTAAATTGTTTAACATGTGTCAAAATTTGCATGTAGCCTTCCACAAGCTTCCCACAATAAGTTGGGTGAATTTTGGCCCATTCCTGCTGGTGTAACTGAACCAGGTTTGTAGGCCTCCTTGCGCGCACACGCTTTTTCAGTTCTGACCACAAATTTTCTATAGGATTGAGGTCAGGGCTTTGTGATGGCCACTCCAATACCTTGACTTTGTTGTCCTTAAGCCGTTTTGCCACAACTTACCCCATTTGCGACCAAGCTTTAACTTCCTGACTGATGTCTTGAGATGTTGCTTCAAAATATCCACATAATTTTCCTCTCTCATGATGCCATCTGTTTTGTGAAGTGCACCAGTCCCTCCTGCAGCAAAGCTCCCCCACAACATGATGCTGCCACCCCAATGCTTCATGGTTCGGATGGTGTTCTTTTTTCTTGCAAGCCTCCCCCTTTTTTCTCCAAACATAACAATGGTCATTATGGCCAAACAGTTCTGTTTTTGTTTCATCAGACCAGAGGACATTTCTCCAAAAAGTTTGATCTTTGTCACCATGTGCATTTGCAAACCATAGTCTGGCTTATTTATGGCGGTTTTGGAGCAGTGGTTTCTTCCTTGCTGAGCGGCCTTTCAGGTTATGTCATAATAGGACTAATTTTACTGTGGATATAGATACTTTTGTACCTGTTTCCTTAGGCATCCGCACAAGGTCCTTTGCTGTTGTTCTGGGATTGATTTGCACTTTTCACACCAAAGTGCGTTCATCTCTATTTGGCTAAGGTGTATGTAAACTTCTGACTTCAACTGTAAGTAAGTTACTGTTTACTATGCAGATGTTATTATTCAGTGTCCCTCAGGCTATGGCAGGCAATACATATTTGGCTGCAAGATGAGCCATTGCTGCTTCTCCCATGAGTATTTTCAGTTTTTCCTCTGGGTTTAATAGGTAGAAATTTGGAATAAATGTAGTCATTTCTATGAATAATGAATCTCTTAGTGAGGAATATTTATCACAGTAGAGGAGAAAGTACATCTCTGTTTCTACCTCCCCTGTCGTGCAGTGACCACATACACGCTCCTCTTTGGGTAGCCATGTCTTTTTATGTCTGCTGGTTTCTATTGCCAATTGGTGGTCTCTCAGCCTGTACTTGGTAAGGATCTGTCTCTACTTCGTATCTCTGACAGGGTAAAGATAATCAGCCAATTCATATTCTCTGTTTAGGGTCGGATAGAAATTTAGTCGGCTTTGGGAATTTGTTTCATTTTTCCAATGTTGTAAATATGAGTCCTTTGATTGGTTCATGATTTTGTTTATTGGAATTCTTTCGTTTTAAAGCAGTGCTGGTGTGAGCTTGGTTAGATAGGTCCAACACAAGCTGACTGAGAGGGCTCGTTTCTGGGCTCAGCTCTTGGGTTTGAAGTGCTTTAAATTGCAGACTCGAATTTGGAATGTAGCCAAAAAATGATGGTATTTTCTGTATTTTCATTACCACTGGAAAGAGGCCCAATTCTGCCCTACATGCATTAGTTGGTGTATTTCTCTGGACTTATAGAATTTTCCAACAGTATTCTGCATGTAGGACTTCAATGTTTGTCCCACATTTTAAAGTCCAGTTTATTGAGTGACCCCCAAACTTCACTTCCGTAAAGAGCTATTGGTAGGATTACACTGTAAAATATTTTGGTCCAAATTCTATTTGGGATATTTATTAAGAATAATTACGTTATTTTTGCATACAATGCTCTGCAGGCTTTTTCATTGTGCATTCACTGCCATGTTAAAGTTTCCAGATGCGGATATGGTCAGACCAAGGCATCATTTTTAGTGTGTTCAATTATGGTGTTCAGGGTGAATTTATATTTGTTTCTTACATCTGTTTTTTGGGGGGGTAAATCATGATTTTATGATTTTCGTTTTTGTTTTTTTTACTGCCAGGGCCCAATTTTGGCTCTAGAATGTTAAGGTTCTATGGAAGACCTTCTTTGGTTGGTGATAGAAGTACCAAATCATCACCATATAGCAGGTATTTTACCTCTGTGTCAAATAGTGTGAGTCCTGGGGCTGAAGAATGGTCCAACATGTCTGCTAATTCCTTGATATAAATGTTGAAAGGATTTGGACTCAAACTGCAGCTTTGTCTCACTCCTCGACGTTGTGAAACGAATTCTGTTCTTTGGTTTTTGATTTTTATTGCACACTTGTTTTCTGTGTAAATAAATTTTTATTAAGTATGGTAACCTTGCCACCAAGCCCACTTTGTAGAATTTTGTAGAATAGCCCTTTGTGCCAAATAGAATACAATACCTTTTTAAAGTCAATAAAGCAAGCAAAGATTTTGCCCTCTTTTTTTTGGTGGACGTGTTTATTAATTAGTGTGTGTAAGGTGTATATATGGTCAGTAGTGCGATGGTTAGTGAGAAAGCCAATTTGACATTTACTTATCACATTTTTTTCTTGAAGAAAGGTTTGAATTCTTGAATTCAAAATGCTACAGAAAACCTTTCCCAAGTTGCTATTTACACAAATTCCCTTGTAATTATTGGGGTCTGATTTGTGTCCACTTTTGTGGATAGGGGAGATGAGCCCCTGGTTCCAGACATCAGGAAAGCAGCAAGTTAAAACCATGTTGAACAGTTTAAGCACAGCATTTTGCAACTCAGGTGTGCTGTTTATACTGTTTCAAAGTATTCGTAGCGTAGCTCTGGTTTGTTTTACTGCTTACAGTGACTTGCGAATGTATTCACCCCCCTTGGCATTTTTCCTATTTTGTTTACTTAAAACCTGGAATTGAAATAGATTTTTGGGGGGTTTTAATCATTTGATTTACACAACATGCCTAGCACTTTGAAGATGCAATACATTTTTTATTGTGAAACAAACAAGAAATAAGACAAAAAAAAACATCAAACTTGAGCGTGCATAACTATTCCCCCTCATCCCCCAAAGTCAATACTTTGTAGAACCACCTTTTGCAGCAAATACAGTTGCATGTCTCCTGGGGTATGTCTTGGCACATCTTGTCACTGGGATTTTTGCCCATTCTTCAAGACAAAACTGCTCCAGCTCCTTCAAGTTGGATGGGTTCCGCTGGTGTACAGCAATCTTTAAGTCACACCACAGATTTTCAAACGGATTGAGGTCTGGGCTTTGACTAAGCCAGTCTAAGACATTTACATTTTTACCCTTAAACCACTCGAGTGTTGCTTCAGCAGTAAGTTTAGGGTCATTGTCCTGCTGGAATGTGAACCTTAATCCCAGTCTCAAATCTCTGGAAGACTGAAAAAGGTTTCCCTCAAGAATTTCTCTGTATTTAGCGCAATCCATCACTCCCTCAATTCTGACCAGTTTCCCAGTCCCTGCCGATGAAAAACATCGGTGTTCTCGGGGTGATGAGAGGTGTTGGGTTTGCGCCAGACATAGCGATTTCCTTGATGGGCAAAAAGCTCCATTTTAGTCTCATCTGACCAGAGTACCTTCTTCCATATGTTTGGGGAGTCTCCCACATGCCTTTTGGCGAACACCAAATGTGTTAGCTATTTTTTTCTTACATTTTCTGGCCACTCTTCCGTAATGCCCAGCTCTGTGGCGTGTACGGCTTTAGTGGTCCTATGGACAGATACTCCAATCTCCGCTGTGGAGCCTTGCAGCTCCTTCAGGGTTATCTTTCGTCTCTTTGTTGTCTCTCTGGTTAATGCCCTCCTTGCCTGGTTCGTGAGTTTCGGTGGGCGGCCCTCTCTTGGCAGGTTTGTTGTGGTACCATATTCTTTAAAACATTTTATAATGGATTTAATGGTGCTCCGTGGGATGTTAAAAGTTTCAGATATTTTTTTATAACCCAACCCTGATATGTACTTCTCTACAACTTTGTCCCTGACCTGTTTGGAGAGCTCCTTGGTCTTCATGGTGCCGCTTGCTTGGTGGTGCCCCTTACTTAGTGGTGTTGCAGACTCTGGGGCCTTTCAGAACAGGTGTATATATATGGACATTATGTGACAGATAGTGTGAGACTTAGATTCCACATTATTTAACAAATTATGTGACTTTTGAAGATAATTGGTTACACCAGATCTTATTTAGGGTGTGTATACATATGCACGCACCACTTTTCCGTTAATTTTTTTACCGATGGATATTTATAATGCTATTTCTGACATCTGTTGACTCCACAACATGGCGGGTATCTGTATGGCTTGTTTTGGTACATTTTTTACTCTTCTCACTGCCCCAGATACATTTTCACCTTTGGCATGAAGGTTCTTTGTTCCAGTGTGGATGATGATATTGTCAGGGGTGTCAATCCTGGTCTGACTGAGTAGCTCCATTACACTGTCAGTTGTAGGACACCAGAACCTATACACCTGGTGTCTAGGGAATCATCTTTCCTGAACTAAGATCTTCCCATTTCAATCGATAATGATTGCAGTTGTTGGTGACTGTCTGGGTGGAGCAGACTGAGAGGCTGGAGCAGACTGGGAGGCTGGTAGGTTGACCTGGGCTGGAGCAGACTGGGAGGCTGGTATTCTGACCTGGGCTGGAGCAGACTGGGAGGCTGGTAGGTTGACTTGGGCTGGAGCAGACTGGGTGGCTGGTTGGCTGATCTGGGCTGGAGCAGACTGGGTGGCTGGTAGGTTGACCTGGGCTGGAGCAGACTGGGTGGCTGGTTGGCTGATCTGGGCCGGAGCAGACTGGGAGGCTGGTAGGTTGACCTGGGCTGGAGCAGACTGGGTGGCTGGTTGGCTGATCTGGGCTGGAGCAGACTGGGTGGCTGGTTGGCTGATCTGGGCTGGAGCAGACTGGGAGGCTGGTAGGTTGACCTGGGCTGGAGCAGGCTGGGTGGCTGGTTGGCTGATCTGGGCTGGAGCAGACTGGCAGGCTGGTGCAGTGTCATCAGGCTTTGTTTTGGAGGCCATGCTGGTCTCAGGCTCTGCTTGTGTTCTACCAAGCTGGTGGACATGTTCTCTAGATGCAGAGGACATAATGACTAGCTGCTGTTTGAGGGGGTCGATGTACCTCTCTCTCTGCTCTAGGTCCTCTCTCGTTGTGCTCAGATGGTCTCTGAGGTCATCATTTGTCTGACTCAGTTTGTCCATTCTGCTTTCTAGTTTAGCAATAGATGCTCTGCTCTCCTCCCTGAACTGTTTCATGTCTTCTTTTTGTTTCTGGACAGTGTCCTCCTCTTGAAGCTTGTTCTCTCTGAGTTCTATGACCTCTGCTTCAACTAGAGAGAGGGTGTTGTGGAAACGTTGCATAGCAGGTGTTCTTGGTGTTGTAGGCATGTCCTTGGCTCTGTCTGCTGCAGGTGAGGTATGTAGAGGGACACTGAGGGCTTCTTGCTGGGTCACAGAGACCGTTGGGGCCTGCTTTTCTCCATCTCCCTCCTTGACTTTTTCCTCAGTTTCTGAGATGAGTTCAGTGTCTGCTTTAAGGGTAGCAAACCTATTCTCTAACGCCTGGAGGCTTGAATCATTGCCTTGTATCAATACAGTTCCATTATTATATACGTTTACTGTTTGATAGGTGTTGCTCTGGTCAGCTTCTTCAAAAAATGCTGATCTGACATCCTTGACATCTCTCTCTCTCTCACTCTCTCTCTGGGGACAGTGTATGACAGCACCTCCCCTCAGCAGACACAAACACACGCACTCATACCCACTCTCATACCCACTCTCATACCCACACTCATACCCACTCTCATACCCACTCTCATACCCACTCTCATACCCACTCTCATACTCATCCGTACTTTGGAGTGCCAATTAAACAGGAGTCCTTAGATAGCGTATGCAATTCATTTGAGTGTGTATGGTATGTAGGTGACCTTATCCCCACACCCACCAAACACCTACCAAACACACACCGACACACACCGACACACACCGACACACACAGACAGACACACACACACACACACACACACACACACACACACACACACACACACACACACACACACACACACACACACACACACACACACACACACACACACACACAAAGAATATCTATCCATCGGCTTTCTATTGTATACTGTATATATTTCTCAATTTAAGAAGCAGCGGTCTGTTGGTTTGCTATTTAGTATGAGCAATAAGACCAGTAAGCATTGTCTTCATGACTTAACATACAGTCTGACATGGCCAGCGCTTGTCATCCCTCAAGTCGATAAAGCTGGGATTTGATTTGATGAAGAGGCAGGGGTGTGTTTCGTGACAGCTGGGCTCACTATGATGTGACCCTGCGTGTGCGTTGTGTCACCGTTTGACAGCCAAATGTGCTTCCAATGGGGAGAGCTGTAGAGACAGGGACAGGAGGGGAGAGGAGGGAGAGGAGGGAGAGGAGGGAGAGGGGGACAGAGATTGGCTTTGTTTGGTGGATCAGTGACAATGGGTTTCTTCTCCCCTGTCTCTACCTCTTCTCTTTTGACTACTGGTGTATCTGTCAGTTGTGGAATTTGTTTAGTTGTCAGTGAAGAAACTGAAGGAGAATGTTCTTTACTCTTGGTGTGTGTGTGTGTGTGTGTGTGTGTAGGGTGATGTCATCCGTGTGTGCACGTGTCATTATGTTGGTTTCAGTGTGTCAGTTTGTTGGTATCCGTCTCCTCCTCCACTCAGGGCTTAAAACAGTGTGAGTTTTACAGCGTCACCATGGCAACGGCCGCAAAACCTCGCTGCCAACGAGGAAGGCGCAAGGAATTCTGTCTATCCCTCACTTTTTCTCTCATCTTCAGCGGAGTTATGCTATTGTCACCTCTCTGTCCCCTTACCTTTCCCACTAAGTGCCCTGAAATGGAGGGATGAAAGAGGGAGAGAAAGAAAGAGTGGGGACAAGAGAGAACGATTGAGAGTGGAAACGTGAGAAAGAGAAGAGAGGGAGAGACAGTAGAGAGGCCCTTGCAAAGTGGTCACAAAATGGAGACCGGGGCAAAAGCAGGAGCTGTGATGATGCTTCACTCCACAGAGACTTTTTTCACACCGCGTGATTTTTTTTCATTTAGTGCATCACCCCGGCTCCGCGCCGCCGCGAACACAAACGCGCACACACGCGCACCCTTAGAAAGACGAACATCCGTGCACGTACTCTTTTAACATCAAACAAAAAGAGAAGACTCAGCGACAGACAAAACATTTAGACCTATTAATACTCACTGACACATAAAACACACCGACACCGAGAGAGAAGACACACACACACACACACGGTCTTTCTCACCCTCACGCTCGTTATGAAGTTGATGAGGCGTCAGCGGTTGTGGCTTTGTGACAGTTGATATGATAATGTGCTCTTTGTGGGGGCCCAGTCATGTCCAGACTTGTCCTCGATCCAAGGGACCGCACTTGAGGTCACGCGCACACAGACACACACAATGTACCTGAGATTTTTGCGTTCCTCCACTCCTTTCCTCTGAGAGGGGTGTAAAAAGAAGGACACAGAGAGGGACAGAGGACAGTAAATATGCTGCAAAGAAAGTGGGGGGGTGGGGGGTGGAAAGGAGTGATGTCTGTGTTTGAGTTCTGGGTGAGCTTGTTTAATCATATCTCTCTCTCTCTCTCTCTCTCTCTCTCTCTCTCTCTCTCTCTCTCTCTCTCTCTCTCTCTCTCTCTCTCTCTCTCTCTCTCTCTCTCTCTTTCTCTTTCTTTCTCTCTTTTTCTCTCTCTCTTTATCTCTCATTCTCTCCTCCCTCTCCCTCTCCCTCTCCCTCTCCCTCTCCCTCTCCCTCTCCCTCTCCCTCTCCCTCTCCCTCTCCCTCTCACTCTCACTCTCTCTGTGGAGTGAAGCATCATCACAGCTCCTGCTTTTGCCCCGGTCTCCATTTTGTGACCACTTTGCAAGGGCCTCTCTACTGTCTCTCCCTCTCTTCTCTTTCTCACGTTTCCACTCTCAATCGTTCTCTCTTGTCCCCACTCTTTCTTTCTCTCCCTCTTTCATCCCTCCATTTCAGGGCACTTAGTGGGAAAGGTAAGGGGACAGAGAGGTGACAATAGCATAACTCCGCTGAAGATGAGAGAAAAAGTGAGGGATAGACAGAAGAGAGAGAGATTAAGTGACAGAGAGCAGGGGATCCTGAATTATGCAGACAGGAAGATGGGCAAAGAGAGGGAGGAAGGTCTAGGGAGAAAGATTGACAGATGGACAAGGAGAGAGGTGCACACTTTGAAATCCTGATGTCGCCGGGCCCTCAGGGAGCTAGAGGAGGGCACGGCGCTCTGTTTCTCCCCATTAAAGATGCATTCTCTGCTTCTTGACTTATTTATTCCCATGTCTGTCTCACCATTACTGAGCGGGGGGATGTGTTTGTGTTGGGGGGGGAGTAGTTTGTACCTACCTAGTGGTTGGTAGGAGGGGGGGGGGGTTGTAGAAAGGAAATGGGTGGTGTTTACTTATTGAGGCGTGTTTATGGGGCGCGGAGCGTGTGTGTGTGGGTGTGGGTGTGGGTGTGGGTGTGGGTGTGTGTGTGGGTGGGTGGGTGTGTGGCGACACGAAGGCGATGCATGTTGTGCTAGATTATTTATTCAGCTCTCGTGTTTGGGTGTTTTACAGAGAGAGCAGGTGCAGAGCGACTCTGAGCGCGCTCTGTTTCGACGGGGGGGGGGGGGGGGGGGGGGGGCATTGGCAGGAGACGGGGGGGACTAAGACACAGAGGCATTCACCACAGTTCACCGACAGAACAGAACCCTGCACCCTGCTCTGATTATAGGCTTTGATTCATGTATGTTTACCCGTAAAACTTAAATCAATCGGTGAACACATCCAGCGCTTATTAGAGACAGGCCACCATGCAGTCTCGCCCTCTTCTCATCCACCTCAGACAAACGTTGAAGTTTCACTTTTTGACTTCGCCATTGTCTCGCAGGTTTTGGATCAATTCCAAAATGGCTGGCTGTTGCGTCTTGCCCGACCTAAGCCCCGCGAATTTGATCACTGCTAGCTTGAATTTGATGTTGTTTTGTTCCTGGTGGCACCGTGGCTAATAACGATGACGCTATATAGTTGAAGTTCTACCATGACATGTTCGCTACTTGTTTTGATGTTCAGACGGATGGATGGAATAGTTGATTCATGGATAATGACTAGATGCACACAGAAAGATACAGATCAAAAAAGAGCGAGAGAGAGAGAGAGATGTGTGCCACAAAGAGGGTTGTAATGAAGAAATGGAGGGAGATTGAAGGAGGGACTGAGAGAGGGCTGTGCACGAGGAGAATTTTAATGGCACTCCAATCATGCAGGCAGCCTCGTTAGCTGGGGGAACATTTGCATAGTGCTTCGGTGGATTCATTTGGCCTTACTCAGAGAAGATGGCTCCGATTCCTTTCTCCTGGTTAGTTGTGCATTAACCTCCACAGCTACTGTGTGTGTATGTATGTGTGTGTGTGTGTGTGTGTGTGTGTGTGTGGGGGGGGGAACCTTCGTCTTTGTGTGTGTGTAAATACATCCCAGCATATTTTTGGGACATTTCCAGTCTCCATAAACCGGTCGGAGCCCGATCCCTCCCTCCACGACAGCCGGTCTAATTGGGTTTCGTTCTCCAATGGTATGACTGCTCCGTGACATTGTAGCATAGCCATGTTAACCCAGCCCAGCGAACGAATGGAGAAATGAAACCACGATTCTGCCTCTGATAATGAGATCCGTGGTGCTGACGATAAGCCGCGTTGGCATGACGATGAGGATGGACGTCATTCCGGGGGGCTATTACCAACTCCGGGGGGGGGGGTGTGTTGGTGATGATGGGGAACGTGTGAGTAAGTGGAGATGTCGTAGATAATGAGGGATAGAAATGGATTTGTTCTGCTAGTTATTCAAATGACACTGCTACCCCCCCCCCCCCCCCCCCCCACACACACACACACACCCTTTAGCATGTCCACCGTTGCTCTTGGTTGCCATGTTGGTTTGAGGAGGTTTATTTCATCGCGTCCTCCAGTCCCGATGTCTGAGTAGGGGTGTCAGTAGAGAAGTGGGGGATGGGCGCTGTGAGGGATATATGGCAACATGGCAGGCCCAGGTTAATGATCCATGGCCTGAGAATGTGTTCACCAGAGAGAGGGAGGATGCTGGGGAGAATGGAGGAGAGGACTTAGGGAGTGTAAAGAGGAGTGGTGAGAGCTGGAGCAAATAGACAGGGAGAGAGAGAGGGAAAGCGAAAGTGAGAATGAGAAATTACGAGGTGGCGTTGTCCCCCCTTGCTGTAGATCTCTCTCACTCTCACTCTCACTCTCACTCTCACTCTCACTCTCTCTCTTCGAGCCAGGGCACACAGGGTCTATCCATCAGCCAGCAGATCCCCTCCTCCCTCTCTCCTTCCTTCCCATCCCTCCATCCCTTTATTGGGCTGATAGATCGCAGCTAATCAAAGAGCGAACGGAGACAGACAAAATAGCTCTGACACGCAGCTGACGATGGACAGTGACCGGACAGAAAGAGGGAGAGAAAGAAAGAGAGGAAAATAGAGGCTGGTGTGAGGAGACAGAGGTGTGTGTGTCCTGATTGACCACTGTTGAGATGGATGGCTTCTCCATGCGTCATTAATAGCTAATCAATGGCCTTGCTGGAATATATGCAGTGCCTGGAAAATCCCACAAGACTTTAATCTGGACATCTCCACAAAAGCCCAACACACACACACACACACACACACACACACACACACACACACACACACACACACACACACACATGTACATACACTCCCGATCAATAACACAGGAGAGAGTGTGAGGTCTGTTCTACCGAATAGCACGTTTGACAACAGCTTTGTTTTCGGACTGCATTGCAAAAGTTTGTTTTCAGACCGCATTAAACATAAAAATGAGAATGTAACTGCATCATTTTGCTCTCTCTGTCTCTCTTTCTCTAGCTGTCTCTCTTTCTCTAGCTGTCTCTCTTTCTCTAGCTGTCTCTCTTTCTCTAGCTGTCTCTCTTTCTCTAGCTGTCTCTCTTTCTCTAGCTGTCTCTCTTTCTCTAGCTGTCTCTCTTTCTCTAGCTGTCTCTCTTTCTCTCCCTGTCTCTCTTTCTCTCCCTGTCTCTCTTTCTCTGTCTCTCTCTCTCGTTCTCTCCCTGTCTCTCTTTCTCTGTCTCTCTCTCTCTTTCTCTCCCTGTCTCTCTCTGTCTGTCTCTCTCTGTCTCTCTCTGTCTCTCTCTCTCTGTCTCTCTCTCTCATTCTCTCTTTCTCTCTCTTTCTCTCTCTCTGTCTCTCTTTCTATCTCTCTCTCTCTCAAGGCACTTCATTTGCTTTGCTTGATGTTCCTCCACTCAAGAGCTTTTTTTTTGAGCAAACACTTCTCGTTCTCCGTTGTGTCTTGCGGAGTATTATTCTTATGTCTGTCTTTTGATTTCCTTCTCAGCCCGTTTCCAGTTTCTGCACTAGTGATTTAGACCTCGTCCTGCACGGCGTACCTCAGGGTTCAATTCTCGGTCTGCTCTGTTCCTTTTCCTCAACCCTTCAGCAAGCGTTCTCTGTTGTCATCACTCCTCTCTTTCTGACAGGTAGAAAAGGCGCGAAACCGCCGCTTCGTTTTTTTAACAAAACGTATTTTATCAGGCCAGCTATCAAAATCACTACACCTGACTATTGTACTGTATGTGATTGACATGCCATTCAATGATCAGGAACCTTGTAGCTGATGTCTGTCTGTTGCAGCCAGTGTTTGGCTGATATCTGTGGAGAAGAGCGGCCTGGGTTGTCTGCCTAGACATCAGTTCAGTGGACCAGCTACGGCCACACAGGTCTACAGGGTTCATCTGAAGGTCATGTTTTCCACACCTGTATTCAGTGGACATAAGACAAGGTGGTGAGAGGGGAAGGGAAGAGAGTGGAGGGAGGGAAATGTGGAGGGTTGAGATTGTAATTTGAATCTCATATACATTTCAGTTGAAAACCTTCTAGGTCTGACACACACTCTTCAGAGTATAACCGCCCCCCCCCAGATCTGGCTCTGTTCTACAACGACTATACCTTTTAATAAAGACATAAAACATCACACGCATGCACACGCGTCACACACACACACAGACACACACGCGCACACATCCATTTAAAAGCTCACTCGAGCAAGCGCTCTCACACACACACACACACACACTCTCGCTCCCTCCTTTCCTCTCTTTTGTGTACAACCCTCTCTCCCGTGAGCACAAATTGTTCCCGATGGCTTGATATTTGAGTGCTCACACACAAACTCATACATTCTCCTCGGCAGACTCAAATATAAGTAGCGGAAAGACACTTATAATAATGTGGACGCCCATACAAACACACACTCACCCACCCACATACTCAGGGAAGTATGGGAAGCATTGCCATGGGAATATGTTCGTAAATGAACCCGTTCAGCTTTGGAAGCAGAAGGCAAACAGAGACTTTGGCAGTTGATCTGCTAGAAGTGGTTCCAGCTCTCTCCTCACTCTTCCCTCCCGTTCTATCTCTACCTGTAGCCCTATCTTCCATTTCCCTTTTCAAAATCCACTTCTCCTTTACTCTCACCCCACTGGGCCCACTCTGGTTGACTCAACGTTGTCTCCACTGTCATGTCAACGAAAGGATGTTGAACCGACTTGAAATAGACGTTAAATTGACATCTGTGCCCAGTGCCCCCCTCCCCTCCCCCATTCTCTCCCCCCGCTCTGTCTCTCTCTTCCTCTCTCCATCTTTCTCCCCTCTCCCTCTCTCTCTTCCTCTCTCCATCTTTCTCCCCTCTCCCTCTCTCTCTCTCCCTCTCTCGCTAGCCACACCCGTCTCTAGTTTTTCTCTCTCCTGCGGACAGTGTGCCTTTCTCTCTCGGGATGACAAGTGCCCGCCTTGTTTATTTCTGTTGATGGAAACAGACCAGTATTTATTCCTCTCCGTCCCTCCCTCTCACTCTCTCACACACTCCCTCTCTTTCCATCACTCTCCCAGCCCATGCAGATGCATTGTGTCGTGACTACAGCTTGTGGACCACTGCTGGCTGATGACGGTCGGGTCATGTGAAGAGTTGAGGGCTTAGGTGGTGTTCAGGTTGGCATCATGGTTGATCGTCACGGACCAGTGCTCATTGCAGGCTGCTTGCATGTCTGATCTGCGCCGTATTAAATGAAAGGAACCTCCCCCTCAACCATGAATTGTCTGTCTGTCTGTCTGTCTGTCTGTCTGTCTGTCTGTCTGTCTGTGTGTGTGTGTGTGTGTGTGTGTGTGTGTGTCAATAATGCGAGAGAGAGAGCGTAAACAGTAAACCCCAAAAATACTAAAATAATGATTTTCCAGAGAAGATCCAGATCTCAGGGAATTAGACCAAAGTTCTCAATTGGTACAAAATATATAGAGTACTGTACACACTACAATTACTTAGGTTTAAAAATAAGCTCAACTGGACACCTTAACCTGTCTAGGATCAGCGTGCCGCTAGCGGCACCCCCCCCCCCCCCCCACTGAAAAACCAGTGCCGCGAAATTAAAAAAATATATTTTTTTTAAATATTTAACTTTCACACATTAAAGTCCAATACAGCTAATGAAAGACACAGATCTTGTGAATCCAGTCAACATGTCCGATTTTTAAAAAGTTTTACAGGGAAGACACAATATGTAAAGATGTACATCTATTACCTAAAAACACATTAGCATAATCCACCATCTTTTATTTGTCCACCAACACCAGTAGCCATCACCAATTCGGCTAAACTAAGATATTTATAGCCCCTAACCAACAAAAAAACTCATCAGATGACAGTCTGATAACATATTTATGGTATGGGATAGGTTTTGTTAGAAAAAAGTGCATATTTCAGGTAGATGGCATAGGTTACAATTGCACCCACCGTCACAAATGGAATAGAAAAACTACTTAGAGCAACGTGTTTACCTACTTACTAATCATCAAACATTTCGTAAAAATACACAGCATACACGAATCGAAAGACACAGATCCTGTGAATACAGACAATATTTCAGATTTTCTAAGTGTCTTACAGCGAAAACACAATAAATCGTTATATTAGCATAGCACATAGCACATAGCAGCCCAGCATTGATTCTAGCCAAAGTGAGCGATAACGTCAACATCGCCAAAAATATATTAATTTTTTCACTAACCTTCTCAGAATTCTTCAGATGACACTCCTGTAACATCATATTACACAATCCATATAGAGTTTGATCGAAAACGTTTATATTTAGCCACCAAAATCATGGTTAGACAATGTGAAATGTAGCTCAGCTGGTCAGAAAATGTCCTTGCGCCACTTAGACAGTGATCTACTCTTATACATAAATACTCATAAACGTGACTAAAAAATATAGGGTGGACAGGGATTGATAGACAATTTAATTCTTAATACAATTGCGGAATTACATTTTTTAATTTATCCTTACTTTTCAATACAGTTTGCGCCAAGCGAAGCTACGTCAAAAAACATGGCGTCCTAAGCCACTAAAATGTTTCGACAGAAACACGATTTATCATAATAAAAATGTCCTACTTTGAGCTGTTCTTCCATCAGTATCTTGGGCAAAGGATCCTTTCTTGGGAGTAATCGTCTTTTGGTGGAAAGCTGTCCTCTTGCCATGTGGAAATGCCAACTGCGTTCGGGATGAACTGAAAAGCGTGCCCAGCTATTCACATCGTTTCAAAAATAAATGTCCCAAAATCGCACTAAACGGATATAAATTGCTATAAAACGCTTTAAATTAACTACCTTAGGATGTTTTTAACTCCTATAACGAGTGAAAAGATGACCGGAGAAATATAACAGGCTAAACTAACGCTTGGAACAGGAGCGGCTCGGTGTCCTCCACGCGCGTTACGCACCAAGAAAAGACTTGCTAGCTACAGGGTTTTTTTATTTGTAGTGCCTGTGAACGCGCAATCGACCCCATTGGAATCGTCATCACGTAAAGGCATCCAGGGGAAGACGTAAGAAGTGTCCGTATAGTCATAGCAATAACAGTGCCCTTTTAACTGACTTCAGAACAGTGGCCAACATTTCTGAAATCTGACTCCATGTCAGGGAAATTGCTGTAGAATGGGCTCTGTTCCACTTAGAGACAAAATTTCAACTCCTATAGAAACTATAGACTGTTTTCTATCCAATAATAATAATAATATGCATATTGTACGATCAAGGATTTTGTGGGAAGCCGTTTCAAAAATTACCCGATTAGCATAAATAGTCTCAACAGCGCCCCCATCCTCAACAGGTTAATGAGGCAGTGAATGAACTGAGAGAGAAAGCATGCAGGGCATTCTACGCCATTAAAAAGCAAATTCAAATTGAAATACCTATTAAAATTTGGCTAAAACTAATTGAATGTGTCATTGAACCAATTGCACTTTATGGCAGTGAGGTGTGGGGTCCACTTGCAAAACAAGATTTCACCAAATGGGATACACACCCCATTGAAACCCTGCATGCAGAGTTCTGTAAGATTCTCCTACATGTCCAGAGGAAAACTACAAACAATGCATGCAGGGCAGAATTAGGCCAATATCCACTAATAATAAAAACTCAAAAAAGAGCTATTAAGTTTTGGAAACATAAAATACAGTGACCCCCTCTCATATCATTACCAAGCCCTGCAATGCCAAGAGCTGAGCAAAGAAAAGAGTCCCCTCATCCAGCTGGTCCTGGGGCTGAGTTCACCAACCTGTTCTACTAACAAACTGAAGCCTCAGGACCAGAACGTCCAATCAATCAGAATAAACCAAATTACAACACAGTCAAAACAAAACTACATTGCTTATTGGGAAACACAAGCACAAACACAAAGCAAAATGCAGTGCTATCTGGCCCTAAATCGACAGTACACCGTGGCTAACTATTTGACCATGGTTACTGATCAAAACCTTAGAAAAACCTTGACAAAGTACAGGCTCAGTGAGCACAGCCTTGCCATTGAGAAGGGTAGGCACAGGAAAACCTGGCTCCCTGTAGAGGAAAGGCTGTGCAACCACTGCACAACAGCGGAACCTGAGACGGAGCTGCATTTCCTGACAAAATGTCAAAAATATAAAACAATTAGAGTGTCATTTTCCCAAATTTGAAACCCCTATTCAAGGTATCAAATCAAATTTTATTTGTCACATACACATGGTTGGCAGATGTTAATGCGAGTGTAGTAAAATGCTTGTGCTTCTAGTTCCAACAATGTAGTAATAACCAACGAGTAATCTAACCTAACAATTCCACAACTACTACCTTATAGATACAAGTGTAAAGGGATAAAGAATATGTACATAAAGATATATGAATGAGTGATGGTACAGAACGGCATAGGCAAGATGCAGTAGATGGTATCGAGTACAGTATATACATATGAGATGAGTAATGTAGGGTATGTAAACATTATAATAAGTGGCATTGTTTAAAGTGGCTAGTGATACATGTATTACATAGAGATGGAAAGATGCAGTAGGTGGTATAGAGTACAGTATATACATATGAGATGAGTAATGTAGGGTATGTAAACATTATATTAAGTGGCATTGTTTAAAGTGGCTAGTGAATCATTTTTTTACATGTATGGCAGCAGCCACTCAATGTTAGTGGTGGCTGTTTAACAGTCTGATGGCCTTGAGATAGAAGCTGTTTTTCAGTCTCTCGATCCCTGCTCTGATGCACCTGTACTGACCTCGCCTTCTGGATGATAGCGGGGTGAACAGGCAGTGGCTCAGGTGGTTGTTGTCCTTGATGATCTTTATGGCCTTCCTGTGACATCGGGTGGTGTAGGTGTCCTGGAGGGCAGGTAGTTTGCCCCCGGTGATGCGTTGTGCAGACCTCACTTCCCTCTGGAGAGCCTTACGGTTGTGGGCGGAGCAGTTGCCGTACCAGGCGGTGATACAGCCCGACAGGATGCTCTTGATTGTGCATCTGTAAAAGTTTGTGAGTGTTTTTGGTGACAAGCCAAATTTCTTCAGCCTCCTGAGGCTTCACCACGCTGTCTGTGTGGGTGGACCAATTCAGTTTGTCCGTGATGTGTACACCGAGGAACTTAAAACTTTCTACCCTCTCCACTACTGTCCCGTCGATGTGGATAGGGGGGTGCTCCCTCTGCTGTTTCCTGAAGTCCACGATCATCTCCTTTGTTTTGTTGACGTTGAGTGTGAGGTTATTTTCCTGACACCACACTCCGAGGCACCTCACCTCCTCCCTGTAGGCCGCCTCGTCGTTGTTGGTAATCAAGCCTACCACTGTAGTGTCGTCTGCAAACTTGATGATTGAGTTGGAGGCGTGCATGGCCACGCAGTCGTGGGTGAACAGGGAATACAGGAGAGGGCTCAGAACCCTTGTGGGGCCCCAGTGTTGAGGATCAGCGGGGTGGAGATGTTGTTACCTACCCTCACCACCTGGGGGTGGCCAGTCAGGAAGTCCAGTTCCCAGTTGCACAGGGCGGGATCGAGACCCAGGGTCTTGAGCTTGATGACGAGTTTGGAGGGTACTATGGTGTTAAATGCTGAGCTATAGTCGATGAACAGCATTCTCACATAGGTATTCCTCTTGTCCAATGGGTTAGGGCAGTGTGCAGTGCGTTTGCGATTGCGTCGTCTGTGGACCTATTGGGACGGTAAGCAAATTGGAGTGGGTCTAGGGTGTCAGGTAGGGTGGAGGTGATATGGTCCTTTACTAGTCTCTCAAAGCACTTCATGATGACGGAAGTGAGTGCTACGGGGCGGTAGTCGTTTAGCTCAGTTACCTTAGCTTTCTTGGGAACAGGAACAATGGTGGACCTCTTGAAGCATGTGGGAACAGCAGACTGGGATAAGGATTGATTGAATAGGCCCGTAAACACCCCAGCCAGCTGGTCTGTGCATGCTCTGAGGACGCGGCTGGGGATGCCATCTGGGCCTGCAGCATTGCGAGGGTTAACACGTTTAAATGTTTTACTCATGTTGGCTGCAGTGAAGGAGAGTCCGCAGGTTTTGGTAGCGGCCAGTGTCAGTGGCACTGTATTGTCCTCAAAGCGAGCAAAGAAGTTGTTTAGTCTGTCTGGGAGCAAGACATCCTGGTCCGCGACAGGGCTGGTTTTCTTTTTGTAGTCCGTGATTGACTGTAGACCCTGCCACATACCTCTTGTGTCTGAACCGTTGAATTGTGACTCTACTTTGTCTCTATACTGACGCTTAGCTTGTTTGATTGCCTTGCGGAGGGAATAGCTACGCTGTTTGTATTCGGTCATGTTTCCGGTCACCTTGCCCTGGTTAAAAGCAGTGGTTCGCGCTTTCAGTTTCGCGCGAATGCTGCCATCAATCCACGGTTTCTGGTTGGGGAATGCTTTCAAAGACCTCTCTGACGAGGATAGGCTACCCATCCTGTTGGGGGGGACGCAGAGAGCTGTGGGTTGGCAGCGCACTACATTGCTGCCTGCCGTAAGTTGAGGGACACTGTCTGACAGACCAATCAACCTGCACATGTACTCTACTGTATGCTTATTGTTATTGTTCAATGTATGGTTATTTTGACCCTTGGTTATTGTTGTTACTGTTGTACCATTGACAATTTTGATTCTCATTTTGATTATTTTTATATTGTAAAAATCCAAAAGTAGTTTTGGCAATATGTACATTGTTACGTCATGCCAATAAAGCAAATTTAATTTAATTTAATTGAGAGAGATACACACACACACACACACACACACACACACACACACACACACACACACACACACACACACACACACACACACACACACACACACACACACACACACACACACAGAGAGAGAGATTGAGAATAGATGATTAAAGAAGCTCACCCATAAGAGAGAGAGAGGTACGTGTGTATATTTATCCAGTAGGGTGGATGGATGCTGCTCCCTGTCTCTCTGTGTTTCCGCCTGACTCATGTCTGCTCACGCATCTGCATCACTGCACCCATCTCTCTCTCTCTCTCTCTCTCTCTATCTTTCTCTCCGTATTCCCCTCTCACGCACAGTCATGTAATGTACAGTTGAAGTCGGAAGTTTACATACACTTAGGTTGGAGTCATTAAAACTCGTTTTTCAACCACTCCACAGTTTTGTTGTTAACAAACTATAGTTTTGGCAAGTCGGTTAGGACATCTACTTTGTGCATGACACAAGACATTTTTCCAACAATTGTTTACAGACAGATTATTTCACTTATAATTCACTGTATCACAATTCCAGTGGCTGAGACATTTACATACACTAAGTTGACTTAAACAGCTTGGAAAATTACAGAAAATTATGTCATGGCTTTAGAGGAGCTTCTGATAAGAAGAGCTTCTGATAGGCTAATTGACATCATTTGAGTTAATTGGATGTGTAGCTGTGGATGTATTTCAAGGCCTTCCTTCAAACTCAGTGCCTCTTTGCTTTACATCATGGGAAAATCAAAAGAAATCAGCCAAGACCTCAGAAAGAAAGTTGTAGACTTCCACAAGGCTGGTTCATCCGTGGGAGCAATTTCCAAACGCATGAAGGTTCATCTGTACAAACAATAGTACGCAAGTATAAACACCATGGGACCACGCAGCCGTCATACCGCTCAGGAAGGAGACGCGTTCTGTCTCCTAGAGATTAACGTTTTTTTGTGCAAAAAGTGAAAATCAATCCCGGAACAACAGCAAAGGACCTTGTGAAGATGCTGGAGGAAACAGGTACAAAAGTATTTATATCCACAGTAAAACGAGTCCTATATCATCATAACCTGAAAGGCCACTCAGCAAGGAAGAAGCCACTGCTCCAAAACAAAAACAAAAAAAACGGTGTCGGGCTGCAGCCAGAAGAAGTTAATGTGGGAAGCTTGTGGAAGGCTACCTGAGACGTTTGACCCAAGTTAACCTGTTTGGCGTGCAAGCCCGACGTCGGTACATTTATGACAACAGCCACTTCAAGTGCAGGGCGCGAAATTCAAAATATATTTTTTTTAATATTTAACTTTCACACATTAACAAGTCCAATACAGCATATGAAAGGTACACATCTTGTGAATCCAGCCAACATGTCCGATTTTTTAAATGTTTTACAGGGAAGACAAAATATGTAAATCTATTAGCTAACCACGTTAGCAAAAGACTCCACTTTTATTACTCCATCAGTTTTTGACTCCATCAGTAGCTATCACAAATTCGGCCAAATAAAGATATAAATAGCCACTAACCAAGAAACAACCTCATCAGATGACAGTCTGATAACATATTTATTGTATAGCATATGTTTTTTTTGAAAAATGTGCATATTTCAGGTATAAATCATAGTTTACATTGCACCTACAGTCAGAAATTGCACCGAAAGCAGACAGAAAAATTACAGACACCAACGCCAAATATCTAAATACTCATCATAAAACATTTCTGAAAAATACATAGTGTACAGCAATTGAAAGACAGGCATCTTGTGATTCCAGACAATATTTCTGATTTATCACGTGTTTTACAGCGAAAACACAATATAGCGTTATATTAGCGTAGCCACAATAGCCAGAAACACTTGGGCGCCAACGACCAGTTCACATGCACGACAGATATTAGAAATAGCATCATAAAATGTTTCTTACTTTTGGTGATCTTCCGTCAGAATGTTGGACAAGGTGTCCTTTGTCCAGAACAGTCGTTGTTTGGATCTGGAACGGCAAATTTCCCTCTTGATTTAGCATGGGCACTTGCCAAGTGGCACGGATCTCTCCAACGTCAACAAAGTCAGAGAACGGAACATGGCAAAACTCCCGAAAAAATTTCAATAATCTGATTAAACTATATTGAAAAAACATACTTTACGATGATATGGTCACATGTATCAAATAAAATCTAAACCGGAGATGTTAGTCGTCCATAACGACAGCTAAACAGAAGGCAAATCCATGTCCTCTTTCGCGCGCTCCAGAAACAGGAAATGGACGGTCACGTCATACAAAGAGCTTTAATTCCACCTCAGACCAAGATAGACACGAAATTTCTTCTCTCACCGCCTCTTGACAACCAGGGGAAGGTGTATGAAGTGTACGTAGACTCTTACGTTCATTGCCCATGTATAGGCATGAAGTCGAACAGAGCATCGATTTCTGACATTCCACTTCCTGGTCATGAAATGTGCTGCAGAAGGAGTTCTGTTTCACTCAGAGAAATAATTCAAACGGTTTTAGAAACTAGAGAGTGTTTTCTATCCAATAGTAATAATAATATGCATATTGTACGAGCAAGAATTGAGTGCGAGGCCGTTTGAAATGGGCACGATTTAACTGGCTACTCAATACTGCCCCTTGCAGCCATAAGAAGTTAACCTGTCTAGGATGAGCGTGCCGCTAGCGGCACACCCCCCCCCCCCCACTGAAAAACCAGTGCCGCGAAATTCAAAAAAAATATTTTTTTTTAATATTTAACTTTCACACATTAAAGTCCAATACAGCTAATGAAAGACACAGATCTTGTGAATCCAGTCAACATGTCCGATTTTTAAAATGTTTTACAGGGAAGACACAATATGTAAAGATGTACATCTATTACCTAAAAACACATTAGCATAATCCACCATCTTTTATTTGTCCACCAACACCAGTAGCTATCACCAATTCGGCTAAACTAAGATATTTATAGCCCCTAACCAAGAAAAAAACTCATCAGATGACAGTCTGATAACATATTTATGGTATGGGATAGGTTTTGTTAGAAAAAAGTGCATATTTCAGGTAGATGGCATAGGTTACAATTGCACCCACCGTCACAAATGGAATAGAAAAACTACTTAGAGCAACGTGTTTACCTACTTACTAATCATCAAACATTTCGTAAAAATACACAGCATACACGAATCGAAAGACACAGATCCTGTGAATACAGACAATATTTCAGATTTTCTAAGTGTCTTACAGCGAAAACACAATAAATCGTTATATTAGCATAGCACATAGCACATAGCAGCCCAGCATTGATTCTAGCCAAAGTGGGCGATAACGTCAACATCGCCAAAAATATATTAATTTTTTCACTAACCTTCTCAGAATTCTTCAGATGACACTCCTGTAACATCATATTACACAATCCATATAGAGTTTGATCGAAAATGTTTATATTTAGCCACCAAAATCATGGTTAGACAATGTGAAATGTAGCTCAGCTGGTCAGAAAATGTCCTTGCGCCACTTAGACAGTGATCTACTCTTATACATAAATACTCATAAACGTGACTAAAAAATATAGGGTGGACAGGGATTGATAGACAATTTAATTCTTAATACAATTGCGGAATTACATTTTTTAATTTATCCTTACTTTTCAATACAGTTTGCGCCAAGCGAAGCTACGTCAAAAAACATGGCGTCCTAAGCCACTAACATTTTTCGACAGAAACACGATTTATCATAATAAAAATGTCCTACTTTGAGCTGTTCTTCCATCAGTATCTTGGGCAAAGGATCCTTTCTTGGGAGTAATCGTCTTTTGGTGGAAAGCTGTCCTCTTGCCATGTGGAAATGCCAACTGCGTTCGGGATGAACTGAAAAGCGTGCCCAGCTATTCACAGCGTTTCAAAAATAAATGTCCCAAAATCGCACTAAACGGATATAAATTGCTATAAAACGCTTTAAATTAACTACCTTATGATGTTTTTAACTCCTATAACGAGTAAAAAGATGACCGGAGAAATATAACAGGCTAAACTAACGCTTGGAACAGGAGCGGGTCGGTGTCCTCCACGCGCGTTACGCACCAAGAAAAGACTTGCTAGCTACAGGGTTTTTTAATTTATAGTGCCTGTGAACGCGCAATCGACCCCATTGAAATCGTCATCACGTAAAGGCATCCAGGGGAAGACGTAAGCAGTGTCCGTATAGTCATAGCAATAACAGTGCCCTTTTAACTGACTCCAGAACAGTGGCCAACATTTCTGAAATCTGACTCCATGTCAGGGAAATTGCTGTAGAATGGGCTCTGTTCCACTTAGAGACAAAATTTCAACTCCTATAGAAACTATAGACTGTTTTCTATCCAATAATAATAATAATATGCATATTGTACGATCAAGGATTTTGTGGGAAGCCGTTTCAAAAATTACCCGATTAGCATAAATAGTCTCAACAGCGCCCCCATCCTCAACAGGTTAAATAATTTAAAGGCAATGCTACCAAATACTAATTGAGTGTATGTCAACTTCTGACCCACTGGGAATGTGATGAAAGAAATAAAAGCTGAAACGAATCATATTATTATTATTCTATTATTCTGACATTTCACAATCTTAAAATTAAGTGGTGATCCTAACTGACCTAAGACAGGGAATTTTTTACTAGGATTAAATATCAGGAATTGTGAAAAACTGAGTTTAAATGTATTTGGCTAAGGTCCTTCCGACATCAACTGTATCTTTTCCTTTCAATGCTAAACTCTCTCTTTCTCATCTGCTTGTCAACTCCTTTGTCTTGCTTCCTCCACTCCATTTGACTTACAGTGTAATGCTCTGCAATTGAACTGTTCTTCGTTTCAATATCCATGTTATGAAGGAGCGCTGTTTGCTGAAGATTGACTTTGAAATTGGACGTCTGTCCATGTCCTGAAGACGTTGGGAAATTTCTTCAAAGCCATCCTCTTTGGGCAACAGTGAGCACTATTACCATCAATTAGTCTATGGTTTTGGGATGGACATAATCCCATGACTCAGGATTCAAAGGTTCTGTTTTTAATTCCAGTGTTAGACACTGTTTTTCAGTGGTATATTCGTAAAAAAAATGTTTTAAATGTTAACCCTAATCCTTAACTTAACCATTCGGAATGAATGATTAAACTTAGTATTTGAACCCCATTCAAAACCTTAAAGTCCCACAATATGAAGTTGGAATAATACTCTGAAATTGGGAAAATGGTGTTAATGCACTTTAAGTGTATGAGCTGTTTTCAATTTTTTTAAATAATAAAACATTTTACAGACAGAAATGTCTGCCTGTTTCGGTTGGATGGCGTTTCGGCCTGCCTGGTGATATCACCAGGTGGTAAATTAGTTAGTAGACCAATAAAAGGAGAGTTCCAAACCTCTCTGCCAATAACAGCTAGTTTTCAGTTTTCCCCTCCCAACTCAGACCACTCCCAGACAGTCCTAGCAAAATTCTTGAGAAATTGCTCTTTGTGAAGAAGCTATTTTTGTTTCTTTTTGACCATTTTAATTAAAGCAATCACAGTAAGGTGCTTTGTTGTTACCCAGAAATTATTTTATAGTGAGATAAAAACAGCTACATTCGACCTTTAACCCTTAATTTAAAAAAGTTTACGTTTTGGAGCAACTTCGAAATGTGATGTTTGGAGAAACGTGAATAAACATCAGTATCTGAAATCCAATTGGTAAAACCGTGAGATGATGTGTTGTTATTTACGCACAGAACCACAACACAAATTTACCCATGGGGATTATAAAGTCATTATCTTATCATTAACTTAAAAGGATTGTTCTTGTTCAGTCTGAGAATTGAACATAACATCTCTGTCAGATGAAAACCTTGTAACTCCATTTTCTTTTGCCATTTTTATTTGATTTTACATAAAGCAGTGCCTCCTCTCAATGTGCTCTGAACAGTTCATGACTACAGGACCAAGAAAATATATTCAAAATAGCTTCGGAATTTTCCTTGTTGCATTTAAATTAATGGGCAAATATGGCTGTTTTTTTTTCCTGAAAAGATTCTGGTTTTGGAGAAGGGAGGCTTGTATAAGTTTATAGAAAAGATCAGCATTCTATTTCATCTATCATCAGCGTTTTTGTCTCAGTGTCCCATAGTCCCACTATTGGTCATGTTGTTTTGTAGTAGGTTTTAGTTGATTCTGATTGGTTGCATAACAGTGGGTCTTTGCCTGGCCAATATATATTCGTTAGGTTGGTAAGCTGCTCTCAGATCAGCTGACGGAGAATACTATTTTCAGTGACCAGGGTTTTCTCTATTTCAGTGCTCATGCGTATCTCGGGGACTTGATATGCATCTGGAATCAAAGTGCTATTTTTCTTACCAATGGGATGTGGCCTAATTCGACTACATTTGCAGTATTTTGAATTCCTTCCTCATCATCCTCAAAGTGTGTTAGGAGGATCTCTCTCTCCCTCTGACCCGAACTGCCAATGTGTCACATTTACTCCCTCTCCGGCGCTCAACGTCACCAGTTGTCTCATCATTACGCACCCCTTGCCACCATCGTTTTTTGCACCTGCGCCTCATGACACTCACCTGGACTCCATCATCTCCCTGATAACCTCCCCTATATCCATCACCTCCCTGATAACCTCCCCTATATCCATCACCTCGTGATTACCTCCCCTATATCCATCACCTCCCTGATTACCTCCCCTATATCCATCACCTCCCCTATATCCATCACCTCCCTGATTACCTCTCCTATATCCATCACCTCCCTGATTACCTCCCCTATATCCATCACCTCCCCTATATCCATCACCTCCCTGATTACCTCCCCTATATCCATCACCTCCCTGATAACCTTCCCTATATCCATCATCTCCCTGATTACCTCCCCTATATACATCACTTCCATGATTACCTCCCCTATATCCATCACCTCCATGATTACCTCTCCTATATCCATCACCTCCCCTATATCCATCACCTCCCCTATATCCATCGCCTCCCTGATTACCTCCCCTATATCCATCACCTCCCTGATTACCTCCCCTATATCCATCACCTCCCTGATTACCTTCCCTCTATCCATCACCTCCCTTATATCCATCACCTCCATGATTACCTCCCCTATATCCATCACCTCCCCTATATCCATCGCCTCCCTGATTACCTCTCCTATATCCATCACCTCCCTGATTAACTCTCCTATATCCATCACCTCCCTGATTACCTCCCCTATATCCATCACCTCCCCTATATCCATCACCTCCCTGATTACCTCCCCTATATCCATCACCTCCCTGATTACCTTCCCTCTATCCATCACCTCCCTTATATCCATCACCTCCATGATTACCTCCCCTATATCCATCACCTCCCTGATTACCTCCCCTATATCCATCACCTCCCTGATTACCTCTCCTATATCCATCACCTCCCTGATTACCTCCCCTATATCCATCGCCTCCCTGATTACCTCCCCTATATCCATCACCTCCCTGATTACCTTCCCTCTATCCATCACCTCCCTTATATCCATCACCTCCATGATTACCTCCCCTATATCCATCACCTCCCTGATTACCTCCCCTATATCCATCACCTCCCTGATTACCTCCCCTATATCCATCACCTCCCTGATTACCTCTCCTATATCCATCACCTCCCCTATATCCATCACCTCCCTGATTACCTCTCCTATATCCATCACCTCCCTGATTACCTCCCCTATATCCATCACCTCCCCTATATCCATCACCTCCCCTATATCCATCACCTCCCTGATTACCTCCCCTATATCCATCACCTCCCTGATAACCTTCCCTATATCCATCACCTCCCTGATAACCTCCCCTATATCCATCACCTCCCTGATTACCTCCTCTATATCCATCACCTCCCCTATATCCATCACTTCCATGATTACCTCCCCTATATCCATCACCTCCATGATTACCTCTCCTATATCCATCACCTCCCCTATATCCATCACCTCCCCTATATCCATCGCCTCCCTGATTACCTCCCCTATATCATCACCTCCATGATTACCTCCCCTATATCCATCACCTCCCCTATATCCATCACCTCCCTGATTACCTCCCCTATATCCATCACCTCCCTGATTACCTCCCCTATATCCATCACCTCCCTGATTACCTCCCCTATATCCATCGCCTCCCCTATATCCATCACCTCCCTGATAACCTTCCCTATGTCCATCACCTCCCTGATTACCTCCCCTATATCCATCACCTCCCCTATATCCATCACCTCCCTGATTACCTCCCCTATATCCATCACCTCCCTGATTACCTCCCCTATATCCATCACCTCCCCTATATCCATCACCTCCTTGATTACCTCCCCTATATCCATCACCTCCCTGATTACCTCCCCTATATCCATCACCTCCCTGATTACCTCCCCTATATCCATCACCTCCCTGATTACCTCCCCTATATCCATCACCTCCCCTATATCCATCACCTCCCTGATTACCTCCCCTATATCCATCACCTCCCTGATTACCTCCCCTATATCCATCACCTCCCCTATATCCATCGCCTCCCTGATTACCTCCCCTATATCCATCACCTCCCTGATTACCTCCCCTATATCCATCACCTCCCCTATATCCATCACCTCCCTGATTACCTCCCCTATATCCATCACCTCCCCTATATCCATCACCTCCCTGATTACCTCCCCTATATCCATCACCTCCCTGATTACCTCCCCTATATCCATCACCTCCCCTATATCCATCACCTCCTTGATTACCTCCCCTATATCCATCACCTCCCTGATTACCTCCCCTATATCCATCACCTCCCTGATTACCTCCCCTATATCCATCACCTCCCCTATATCCATCACCTCCATGATTACCTCCCCTATATCCATCACCTCCCTGATTACCTCCCCTATATCCATCACCTCCCCTATATCCATCACCTCCATGATTACCTCTCCTATATCCATCACCTCCCCTATATCCATCACCTTCATGATTACCTCCCCTATATCCATCACCTCCCTGATTACCTCCCCTATATCCATCACCTCCATGATTACCTCTTCTATATCCATCACCTCCCCTATATCATCACCTTCATGATTACCTCCCCTATATCCATCACCTCCCTGATTACCTCCCCTATATCCATCACCTCCACGATTACCTCCCCTATATCCATCACCTTCATGATTACCTCCCCTATATCCATCAGCTCCATGATTATCTCCCCTATATCCATCACCTCCCCTATATCCATCACTTCCATGATTACCTCTCCTATATCCATCACCTCCCTGATTACCTCCCCTATATCCATCACCTCCCCTATATCCATCACCTCCCTGATTACCTCCCCTATATCCATCACCTCCCTGATTACCTCCCCTATATCCATCACCTTCCCTATATCCATCACTTCCATGATTACCTCCCCTATATCCATCACCTCCATGATTACCTCTCCTATATCCATCACCTCCCCTATATCCATCACCTCCCTGATTACCTCCCCTATATCCATCACCTCTCCTATATCCATCACCTCCATGATTACCTCCCCTATATCCATCACCTCCCCTATATCCATCACCTCCATGATTACCTCTCCTATATCAATAGCAAACCAAGTCCTCTCTGTAGTAGACCAATAGCAAACCAAGTCCTCTCTGTAGTGGACCAATAGCAAACCAAGTCCTCTCAGTAGTGGACCAATAGCAAACCAAGTCCTCTCTGTAGTGGGATTAGATATTGACATCTGGGATATGGATCAACAGTAACCAATGATAAAATACTCCTAAATGTTAAATATTTCCTAACAAATTTGAGAC